>NC_133529.1:19792789-19930658 GCF_048544455.1 Silene latifolia
CATCAACATTTTCAATTATTTACCCAAAGGTTAGAGCCTAATTAAGCCGACTAACAACGGGATACACAAGATGAATATAGAACTCGCTAAACAATTTCAGTTTGGTTGTGTTCTTATCACCCTTCTCGCCTCTGCTAGAGACAACGCCGAAGCATATAGAACTCGCTAGACAATTTCAGTTTTGTGCAGAGCTCAACATACAATTTCAGTTGCGTATAAGACTCCTAAGAATATTTATGTTGCATATAGGATTCAGCAGACTATTTGTTATACTACCTTGAATACCAAACAAGGCTAACCGTGGGCAGTGTTCTGAAATAATTACACTTTCTTCAACCAACCAACAAACCACAGTGGGCAATGTTCTGAAATAAGTAAAAAAAAACACCAAAACTAGAAATCCAGAATTAAATAAAAAAAATAATGTTAAGGATAAAACGCAGAATATGTATGAAGGATAGTCAGATGCTAACATAAAAACTTAATTAGTTTTCTAAATCGAGCCGAAATCGGTCCTAAATTCCGCAAGTTTTTCTAAATTCCTGCATTTTTTTTTTTGGAAATCTTGCTCATTTCCTTGGAAATCATCGTCAAGGCAATAGAGGTAGTGGCTTGCGTCTATCTCGATCCTCTTAACACGTCCCAACCTAGTTTCCGATGTAAGCTTTGAAAGGATCCTGAAATTCAATATTGGCTTCTTGTAAGCTAACCGGTTTACCACAAAAGGAAAATGTGGATGACTTTGGAGCACGAGCAAACAAGTACTCTAACCTCGGGGCATCAATAACGACTTTATTACTAGGATTATTAGATGAAGCTAAATCCACCGACAATCGTTTCAAATTAGGGCTCGAACAATTAACAAAAACGGTTTCATACTTAGCAAACCTAACCATGAAAGATAATTCCTCGAGCAACGGACAAACCTTAATCAATTTACTCAACCATTCGCACTGCGATGGAACTATATATATGTCCAACTTCTTCAAATTCGGAAGATCAATAGGATCTCCAACTTTATAAAACTCGTCCCTCAATTTGATCGACACCAACGAAGTCGTTTGAAAAATACAAGCCAACGTACTGTATGCAGGGGGATTAAAACAATTGGGAAACTCTAAATTAAGGTGACGAATGTTTCGTTCACAAATTTGGCGAAACGAGCGATCGAATAGTGAAGCATTAAAACATCCCCGAACTTGAAGAGTGAAAGTATGAATGAATGGTGAGTCAAGTTTGTGGATGATTTGATCAAAAGTAGTTAACAAACCAACGGTGAGATTGTCCACGTAGATGGAGATTGAGTGGGTCCAGAGATGACGCCATCTTCGCGATAAAGCATCGGTTATAATGGCGGATTTGAGAGGAAGGAGGGAGATGATTTCGATAAGAATGGTGTCGGGGAGGGAACTCAGTCGATCTTCTCTCATGTCTGCCGCCAAGACCAACCTTTGTTTCATATTTCTCTATTAAATTATTGATATACTCTCTCCATCAATATATATGATTGAGATGAAGGGAGTAACGGATTAATATGGTTAATTTCATTAGTTGTGTTATTAGGGTTTTACTAAGGTAAAGTCCTATATTCACCAAACTAAAAAATTACAATCTATCAACAGCAAACTCTCCTATAGACCGTCTTATAGTATAGGTTGGGTCAATAAGAGAATTAATTTAGACTCCGTACAGTATATGCACGATATTTATAGTTTTTTTAGTAAATTATTTATATAAAATTGATACCTTATCAATTATCCACATTTCTTATCATTGTATTTTGCATTGAGAAAAAAAGTTGAAACTCAAGATTAATCAAGAGAATTGATTAATGTCTTGAAATTTATTTTAATGAAAATATTTTACACCACAAAGCTATCAATTCTTGCTTGGATGTAATCCGCTTCTCTTGACCAAAAAAACAAAGCTATCAATTTCAATTTATAGAAATTCTCTAACTTTTTTTTCTCACGAAACTTATAATATTAGTGTACAGTTTTGTTTTATATGGAGTATGAGTCAAATTTAGAGTTTAGTGAAAATAATATAATTTGATGAAAATATTAGTTATAATGAAAAGAAAATGGAGTTAAAAGCTTTCATTGCAACTGTAAAAGTTATTCATTGTATAACTGCTATTGTAAAAGTGGATTAATATGTCCCCCCTCTCCCCCCCTCCCTCCCCGAGCTTAGGGATTCTCCTATAGTAAACCGAAGATCAAACAATGTTTTGTTTCTCAAATGTTTTAGGCCTTGTCATTTAACTACTCAAATATCGGAAAATTTAAAGATTTTAAACTTTTTTTTTATAAGAAAATCAAAACATAAAGTTTTAGCAAACAATCTCTACTTAACATAAAGTTTTTTTTACGAAAATCTTCAACATAACTTAACCAACACCTGAATTGAAACACCACGTGAATTTAAAATTTTACGGAGGTTCCATCTTCTCACGTTGAACCAAACAATTCGATCCCTTCTTTTTTATCACTAGTAAGAAATGATATAATTTATATAAAAATTTAGTCTACAAATTATTTAATTACGTTATTATATACATTGAGACAAAGCTAAGTTTTGATGATCTAAATTTGTTGAGAAACATGCAAACGGTTCGATTTTAGTAAACTATACAGAGAAAAAAATTGACTTTTAGGTAAACATTATATTATGAAGATTTTCGTAAAAAAAAATTCAAAACCTTTAATTTTTCATGACGTTTGGGAAACTGAATGACATGACAAGAAAATAGAAAGTTCACGAAAAATAAAATTGAATTTATTGAGGAAATAATGAAGTAATAGTAACCTGCTATAGCAGGTAATACAAGTCACAAATTGGCAATAAACATATTATTTCACTTTTACAATGGCAATAATAGAAAAAATAACTTTACAATTGCGAAAATAGAAATAAACAAGTTTGACAATGACAGTGAAAGCAGTTAACTCGAAAATGATGTGATGAAATTAATTATAATCATTAGTTTCCTTATTTTTATTTTTTTTTTGAAATTGTCATCTCATTAATAATCAACTAGGCGTAGGTTACAATGAAGATAACAAATAGACAAAGGAAAATCAAGATTGCTAACGTAAAAAATACATTCAAAATAACTATCTAAATACTGGTAATGGCGTTGTCGCTCCAAAATCATAAATTTCTTGAATCTATGAATAATCGATGTCTTTGCATCCTTCTTGGTGGAGGGAAACAAGTTAGTTAATCTCCCCGTTGATTAAAACTTATTATATTGATAACAATCCCACGAAAAAATGGAAAAACCCCGAAGGAAGGGACGGAACAACAGATCTCACCAAAAGGGAGACTATTATTGAAAATAAGATAGATCTGCCTTTTGTGGGTCTTACCATCGATGGATGATCGATGGAAGCCCCGAATAATAATGGAGAAATTAATTTTCATTAGTTTCCTTATTTAGTGAATGAACTTAATCCCCGTCCCCGTTACTACTAAGAGAATAAAAAGTTTTCTTAGTTTTCCCTCCAAATGGTTCTATCTAAATAAAGAAACAAGTAAAACTTTCTTTCTTTAAATTATTATCTTTTCATTAAAATATAATCTTATAATTAAACTTTAATCTTATAACTAAATTCAAAATTATTATTTTTTCATAAAACTAAAATAAAATTAATATTAAATTATAAACTATAAGTTGATAAATTTTTCATTAAATACAATAATTATAATTTTAGAGAATAACTTGACACATACTTACCATTAATCTTGTGACAAAAGTTTTTTATTAAAATAATTGGAGAAAGTTTACAAAATGAAATCTTTAATTTTATGGTGAAAAAATATAGATTTCATAAAAATAGACCTTTCATAACTTTAGTTTTTCATTATAAATAATACCCTACAAAATAAATACTCTGTATAACAAATTCTACCAATAACTCTCTTCCTCTCTTCTCTCTAAAAAAAACTCTAGCCCCCATCAATCAAATTTTGGGCTTCCATCGACTATTGACCGATGGTAAGCCCCCAAAAGCTTTATTTATCAGTTCCTAGTATGAAAATTTATGAATTAATCAATAAAAGTCTACCTTTTGGTGAGATCTGTTTGTCTGTCTCTATTTTTGGAGTTTTTTCAGTCCTTGTCTTTCTAGGTTTTAGTTCTATTGGAAATATAGATAAGAACGCCTTGGTCGTTTCTTATATGGTGAAGACGCGGAAGATCAGTTTCGTAACAGATCGTTATATGGTATTATATATGCTGTCGATTTGTTGGTTGCACTCAATTTGGTCAGATGGAATCGCCTCTCGTCAAGGCTCAAGATCCTACGATCCTCTTGTGAAAAGTTGTTTGCGGCGATATAATAGAGGACGTGCTTTGGAGCAATTCAAGTTTACAGATCTTTCTTTGAACGGGATTTTATTTTATTTGGTTCTAGTCGAGTTGTATCTTGTCAAATTTGATACATGTTGTAGATGTCGTATGACTATTTATTAATGAATTGATTCTTTCTTTCAAAAATAAATAAATACTCTATATACACCGCGCATTGCGTGGAATCTATATTAGTTATTATAACTTATAAGTTTCCTTATTTATGAATAAGTTTTTGGAGGGAAAAATTTTGAGATCAGCTTGAAAATATAAAACAAATCAAAGCAAAACCCATAAGACGAAGTACAATGGTAAGCAACAATTAACTAGCTTGGCAAATCCGCATCATCTCCCTAGCCATAACCATTCCAAGCTAGTAACTATTCCAATGGTTTATTAGTTTTTATACTAGTTTAATGGGACCCACATGTCAAATTATTTTTTCCATAAATATAAAAAAACTTAATGAAATTTATTTTGCTAATTAAAATATGTAATAAATACGAGAAAATTGATTAGCGCTAATTATCATGTAATTTATTTTGCTAATTATTCCATCAATTAGGATGACTTCCAAATGTGTTACACTAAATCGGCTTTTAGTTGGTGATGCAATTTTTTATCTCAGATGTTTGCATCCATAGAAAGAAAATTTCGAAAATCTTCAACAAGCCCTTGCTAAACATCAATAGTATTGGTTTCCGAAAATGCACCATGATTAAAATTTCTTGAGTATGTATGTCTCTCATCCTCGACAATAATCATATACATTATGCATTATGATGCACGCATCCATTATATCATGCAACGTAGATTTATGCCAACACCGAGCGGCTCCACGGACAATTGCAAAACGAGCTTGAAGAACCCCAAAGGATCACTCAACATCTTTTCTTGCTCTTTCATGTTTTTTTTTTGGAAGCAAATTCTCTAAGGATCTTGCGGGTGAAAGAAAGTTTTGACAAATGCGGCCCACTTCGAATATATACCATTTGTCAGATAATATCACATATTATAGTACTCTACCTCATTAGCGGTAAATGGAACCTCTGAAACTCTTCCTTCCAATTTCTCTTTAAACAAATTTGATCGATAAAGTACCTTGAGATCATTGCTTGAACCAGCAACATCAAAATAAGCATGCCATATCCAAAGATCCACCAAGGGTATAGCTTCAAGTATAATTGCCAGATGGCCATGATCACCTCGAGTATATTACTCTTTCCAAGAACTTGGGTAATTCTTCCATTGCCAATGCATGCAATCAAGAATCCCGAGCATGCCAAAGAATCCATAACACTGCTCGTGCATATGGTAAGAAACGTATTCTAGAGAGAGCAAGGAAGATGATAATCAAATTTTTTGTGTGTTGAAATGTTGTTGGTGAGAGTTATTTATATATAGGAGAAAAAGGTAGGATTTAGATGTAAAATTAATATGTCTCGGAAATAGTTTTTAGAAGACAGAGAAATCACCATTGGAAAACCGTAGTCATCCATAGAAGACTACAGCAATCAGTCTAGGAAAAACGCACAATCGGACTTTTCGGAACTTGTGCAAAAATAATATGTAGAGAATAGGTGATCTCATATCCAAATGGAGCCTACGGCACACACCGCAGGGCAAGTGTGTAACAACCCGGATTATAAAACAAAGGAAAAACTTATATAAAGTAAATATCAGAGTACGATACTGATAAAAGGGTCAAGGTGGCGGAAACACCTGACCAATCCGGTTCGCTACTAAAATCCAAAACAAACTAATACATTATTCAAGGTTCTTAAAACATAAAGCAAAGTCCTAATTTATTATTAAATCTCGCCTCTTGATGCATCCCAACGAACATCATCAAGCTGCAACACCCGATCAACCTGAGAAGGGGGTCGACAATTCAGTCGGGAGTAACTAGATGCTCTCCCATTCATGTTTACAACAATTGATTATAACCAACAATCATTAACAAATGAAATGAAAAACCAGTAAGCATGTGAGATCATCTATACTCATGAAACGAATCACAATCTTACCATAACTTCATTAACATTAGAAGGATGCAAACATGCAAACCTAGAATATATGCAACCACTAGACCATGAACACTTACAAGACTAGTAACGACAAACGACCCACATCCACGAAAGGCACAAAGCTAGCATTAAAGCATAGCAAACATGGCGACACACAATCCACAGCAACAGAAGGCACAAAGCTATCATCAAAGCATAGCCGAATAGAGCGAACGCCGTTAGAGCGTATAACGCATCGCCTCTAATCGCTAGAGCGTATAACGCACTGCCTCTAGCTGATGGAGCGTATAACGCACTGCCTCCATCGGTGTGGAGCGTATAACGCACTGCCTCCGAGGTACTATGTATAGCGTATAACCACTGCCTATATGTCTAAGACCTGACCAGACTCTCGGTGCAATAACTGTACACCGAACGACACTTGGGGAACAGAGCGTATAACGCACTGCCTCTGTTACCCCCCCGACCATAGATCATACACCAATCCCCGAAGGGTAGCATTTGTTCGTTCCGGTAGTATACAACTGATACTACCGTCATCTATTCAAACCAACCAACAAACAAATGCACAGTATAACTGACTGTACTAACATGCGTGAACAACATCACGACTCAACTCATAGGATAGTATAACTGACCATCCTACTTATCATGTGAACAAGAGTAACCAAAGATATATGCAAACACAATGTCATCAAATAACTGAACACAACGCAACATGTGAAACAAGTATCAACCCTTAATGTTATTGTAACTTTAGCTATAACTTTAACATTTAACCATTTAATGTTATAGTAACCCTAACCATAACATAAACCTTGGATGCGAGGTTATAGTAACCTCGACTATAACTTCAACATATACGACTTGAAGTTACACTTACCTCAACTATAACCTTGACACGAAACTCAAAGTTATACTAGTCCCAACCATAACCTTGAGCCATAAATCTTAGGGTACGTTAGTTCCAGCTATAACCTTATCTCGTACTTCAACGTTATAGTAGCTTCAGCGATAACTAGAGTAACTACCCAAAGTTGTATTAACTTTAGCTATAACACATGAATCATCATCAAGGTTATATTAGCTTTAGCTATAACTTTGGAGAGCACCCTTGGCCGCCTATCATGCCGTTACTAGGGTTTATTCGTAAACCCTAATTACGCTCATGACACCCATAATAAACACATAAACAACATATGACATGTAATTAATGCATAAAAACGTATACAACCATGCGAAACATATTTAATCATGATAACAAATAATCAAACATGTACCAATAATGTAAAACAATCATTAAATCATATTAATTACATCAATTGGCATAAACACAATTAAAAGAAAATACCTAGTTACCTTTTTAGCAATTAATGAAAACTTCCATAAAGAAAACGACCAACAAAGCCTTGTCTCCAACACATGTCAACGTCCCCATTACCGACATCAAAGATGCACGAATCCAAATTCATGAAAATACCGTAAAAGACTATTTTTCTTCTTTACCCATTAAAATAAGAAACCTTAAAGGTAGGTCTAAAGGTCCATACAACTAATTCCCATAAAATTATTTGTGTATGAGTTTGGAATAAGAAAAGATATTCAACAATGGAGTCAAAGAGCGAAAAGAAGAACAAAAGAGAGAAAAGGAGGAGAGGCGTATGCGGCAGGTGTGACGTGAAATCAAAAGGATTGACCTAGTTGCTTGCTAGGTTAATTCTATTTATAAGGAGATTAAATAATGGGCTTTGGGTCCATTAGCTCATACAATGGATTATCTGATTACAAATCGAATTGGACCATATTAAAATGCAAGGAGGCCTTATAATGAAAAGATAATCATTAAATTAAAATAATCAAATCGTGCCCGGACATTTCAACCCAATAAAAAGTAGACTAAAATGAGAAATAATAAAATAGAGAACGAAGACGATAAATATAAATATTTCCAAAATACATTAATACACTTCGAAATAATTAATTTAATAGAATACTTTTATAATAAAATATTATTATAAGATAAGGGGTGTTACAATCCAACCCCCTAAAAAGAAGTTCCGTCCTCGAAACTTGAAATTCAAAGACAAGATCAAAAGACGGTAAGAATTACATGTGATCATCAACAAAAGTCATCTCGGAATCCTAACCGCTGCGCACTCTGATCCTTATCAACAAGCTTAAACTAAAGAAACATATCCAAAATCCTCAATATTGTTATCATCTCCATTCACTTTACAATCCCAAAAGTCACGTTAAACTCACACTATCACAACCCAAATGATCATTAAGCCAACATCTAGTCCTCATATTCCAAACATTCCTCCACCATCATTAACTTTCATTAAATTACATATATGCCTCTCAAAACTGTGAACTCGTTACTATTACTCCAAATCCATATAACTTTTAAGAAATACTCAAATCCTCGTTTACTATTCACCAAAAAATCTGACATTAACCAAAACCCCAAACAAATAATCTCTAAACCAAGAACATCTTTCGAAAGAGAAAATAAACTCTTCTATTCACGAATGCCATTACAATTATTGCTACCTTAACATCCCCAAAGTCGGTAATGCTCACTACTCTTTACTACTCTTAAGCTCAAAAGCCTTTAATAAATCTCGATGATTCTCGATATATATCTACTTTCTAAAACCATCAATCTCAAACCTCAAAGTCTTACTAAACTGTCAAAATCCTATTCAACCTCAAACTCATGACAAAATTATTAATCGCACTCTCAAGACCCAATCATTTCCTTTGAACAATTATGATCACAACATTCCTAAGCACCTAAGGAACCATACAACTTTACTTGAGCTAGTACCTATTGTACCACAACACACTTGTCATCAATAACGCATTTCCATCAAAGTATAAAAATATCACCATACAACTCTCATCACTTGTGCTCATAAAATCACCAAACTTATAACCTCAATTTCTAATCTCAGTTTATTATCCATGAACATTATCTTTATATCCCAAATCCACCATAAGACTGTACGAATCTATGTCCTTCAATAACACTCATACTCTTAAATGAATACTTTTAACCCCAGATAGGACAAACAAACATCTATATACTCTCAAACTTTCTTATCTCAGTATAAGACCTTTAATACTCCTTCTCCAAAACTCTATATGTTATCCCAATTCACACTCGTATACAACTATGTTACTAAGTTATCAACCTCAAATAACCAAACATCAACCTCGAAGTATCTAACATCGCTCGCCAAAGGATCCAACTTTCCACTAGGAGATGATCACAAGTAGCTCTAAAGAGATTTCAAACATTTTCAAGATACCGTAAAAGAATAAATAACTTGCAAACCAAAATAAAACATTTCCGTGCAATGAAACGAGACAAAACATCACATTGTTCTAGGAAGTAAAAGTTCAATGAGAACTCAATGTAAAAGGATAATTACAAAAGTTCAAAGAAGAAGGAACTGAAGTTGGAATAAAGAACAAACATAGAGCAACGATAGTTGAGAAAAATAGAGGACAAAGATAGAAGAAACCTTTGGTCTGAAAGCCCAAATAGAAGAGGTGTGGTTAACACGTGCAAGGATGACAAGCATAGACGACTCCAAAAACTAGTTTATCTATGCGAAGACAATACCTTAAGATAAAATAAATAAAGCAGATAACCAGAGTCTTACAATTCTCGTACAATCATCACTTAAGGTAACAACGTCTCGTGACATCCTTTCATCATATCTCCATAATACCTTTGGACCAACAAATCTAAGTATAATTGTCTTTTATACCATCATTACATTCCTCATATTGTCAACTCTCGAGATCATAAACTCTCACAACCATCAACTCTCAAGTTCCTCCACTCTCAAGAACTCCATCTAATCAAACTTAATGAATCAATCCATAGCAATCTCTATAATCCTCAAAAGATGAACACCATGATACATTATAATCATCGTCAACATGGTCGCTCACTAAGGAAACGCTAGAACACTATAACATTAACATCTCACATGTCCATAAATTAATGTTTGTCTCTCTTAAACAATCCTTTAAAACGTATGATCAGTAAATAACTCCTCAAAGGATAAATCATAAATCTTTCATAAATCACTAATTGCTATTAATGATTCTTACTCCTCAATTATGGTATTCCAATTAAAAACGAGCATAGTCTCCAAAATCCCCTACGTGCTCAATCATAATTCCACGATAACTCTCAATTCATTTCCATTACTCTACTCTCGATCCATAAATAACTCACATAACCTTTTCCTTAACACAATACAAAGCTCAGTAATTCTCACGGTTAAGAACATAAGTCTTAACATTCCCAAATAATACCATAAGAGAAATATACTCATTATGTCTCTCACTTCTTATAAAACTATGAAACCACAATCATACATCTTATGCCACATATCATCACCCTTAATCATCAATAAGGATTTCCTCAAGTATCTCAAAGAACTTAAGAACATCTAATCCCAAAAGAAACATCATTTTAACAACAACTTATCCCAAATGAGACTTTATCTTAACAACCTCTAATCCTAAAGGAAAACTTCCTCGTTACAAAACCCATAATAACAAACGCTCTTTTCTTTCATACCTGAACATCCCAATCTTCCAATCAATCCTAACTTTATACCTCAAGAAACCACAAGGGGATCAACGTCGAAATCACCTCAAACAAGGACACAACCACCAAATGATCCAAAAGGATGACAGTACGTTAAGAGTAAAGTTCGGGTTATCAAGGATTAAAAGTTTTGACCAACATATAACCAAAATGCACGACACGTAGCATGTAAGGAAAATTTTCAAAATTGACCGTTTTTAAAATCAACAAAGCATGCTTGAAAAAGTTATACATGAACAAGACATTTTAAACAACTAATGACGAAACAAAACATCAAGTCATAAACAACACAATACATAAACTATACATTTAATATAATTAATAACGATAAACCTTAAGACATAAACAAACAAATACATGAATAAAACATGTAATACAATTAAATAACGATGTGAAACATTAAGACATAAATAAGCAAGTGCATAAAGAACATATGTAACATAATTATTAACGATACGAAACTTTTAACGTATAAATAAACATGTGCATAAACAACATATGTAACACAATTAATAATTATACGAAACATTAACGCATAAATAAACAAGTCCTTAATTGTTTCTACCCCATTTACTCTCACTCATTTACTAAGTCAATTTATTTTAGTCATAAACTACCCGAGAGTTGGGAGCGTGTTCGCTCTTATACCAACTGTAACAACCCGGAATATAAAACAAAGGAAAAACTTATATAAAGTAAATATCAGAGTACGATACTGATAAAAGAGTCAAGGTGGCGGAAACACCTGACCAATCCGGTTCGCTACTAAAATCCAAAACAAACTAAAACATTATTCAAGGTTCTTAAAACATAAAGCAAAGTCTTAATTTATTATTAAATCTCGCCTCTCGATGCATCCCAACGAACATCATCAAGCTGCAACACCCGATCAACCTGAGAAGGGGGTCGACAATTCAGTCGGGAGTAACTAGATGCTCTCCCATTCATGTTTACAACAATTGAATATAACCAACAATCATTAACAAATGAAATGAAAAACCA
The DNA here is from genome assembly GCF_048544455.1 of Silene latifolia. NCBI lineage: Eukaryota > Viridiplantae > Streptophyta > Magnoliopsida > Caryophyllales > Caryophyllaceae > Silene > Silene latifolia. Next base: position 19,804,806 of record NC_133529.1, read on the forward strand.
GTAAGCATGTGAGATCATCTATACTCATGAAACGAATCACAATCTTACCATAACTTCATCAACCTTAGACGGATGCAAACATGCAAACCTAGACCATATGCAACCAGTAGACCATGAACACTTACAAGACTAGTAACGACAAACGACCCACATCCACGAAAGGCACAAAGCTAGCATTAAAGCATAGCAAACATGGCGACACACAATCCACAGCAACAGAAGGCACAAAGCTATCATCAAAGCATAGCCGAATAGAGCGAATGCCGTTAGAGCGTATAACGCACTGCCTCTAACTGCTAGAGCGTATAACGCACTGCCTCTAGCTGATGGAGCGTATAACGCACTGCCTCCATCGGTGTGGAGCGTATAATGCACTGCCTCCAAGGTACTATGTATAGCGTATAACCACTGCATATATGTCTAAGACCTGGCCAGACTCTCGGTGCAATAACTACACACCGAACGACACTCCGAGAACAGAGCGTATAACGCACTGCCTCTGTTACCCCCCCCCCCCCCCATAGACCATACACCAATCCCCGAAGGGTAGCATTTGTTCGTTCCTGTAATATACAACTGATACTACCGTCATCTATTCAAACCAACCAACAAACAAATGCATAGTATAACTGACTGTACTAACATGCGTGAACAACATCACGACTCAACTCATAGGATGTGAACAAGAGTAACCAAAGATATATGCAAACACAACGTCATCAAATAATTGAACACAACGCAACATGTGAAACAAGTATCAACCATTAATGTTATAGTAACTTTAGCTATAACTTTAACATTTAACCATTTAATGTTATAGTAACCTTAACCATAACATAAACCTTGGATGCGAGGTTATAGTAACCTCGACTATAACTTCAACATATACGACTTGAAGTTACACTTGCCTCAACTATAACCTTGACACGAAACTCAAAGTTATACTAGTCCCAACCATAACCTTGAGCCATAAATCTCAGGGTACATTAGTTCCAGCTATAACCTTATCTCGTACTTCAACGTTATAGTAGCTTCAGCGATAACTAGAGTAACTACCCAAAGTTGTATTAACTTTAGCTATAACACATGAATCATCATCAAGGTTATACTAGCTTTAGCTATAACTTTGGAGAGCACCCTTGGCCGCCTATCATGCCGCCACTAGGGTTTATTCGTAAACCCTAATTACGCTCATGACACCCATAATAAACACATAAACAACATATGACATGTAATTAATGCATAAAAACGTATACAACCATGCGAAACATATTTAATCATGATAACAAATAATCAAACATGTACCAATCATGTAAAACAATCATTAAATCATATTAATTACATCAATTGGCATAAACACAATTAAAAGAAAACACCTAGTTACCTTTTTAGCAATTAATGAAAACTTCCATAAAGAAAACGACCAACAAAGCCTTGTCTCCAACACGTGTCAACGTCCCCATTACCGACATCAAAGATGCACGAATCCAAATCCATGAAAATACCATAAAAGACTATTTTTCTTCTTTTCCCATTAAAATAAGAGACCTTAAAGGTAGGTCTAAAGATTCATACAACTAATTCCCATAAAATTATTTGGAGAAGAATATGTTGTAAAGATAAGAGCAAGGATTGTGAAAATATAATTTGTGTATGAGTTTGGAATAAGGAAAGATATTCAACAATGGAGTCAAAGAGCGAAAAGAAGAATAAAAGAGAGAGAAGGAGGAGAGGCGTCCGCGGCAGGTGTTACGTGAAATCAAAAGGATTGACCTAGTTGCTTGCTAGGTTAATTCTATTTATAAAGAGATTAACTAATGGGCTTTGGGTGTATTAGCTCATACAATGGATTATCTGATTACAAATCGAATTGGACCATATTAAAACGCAAGGAGGCCTTATAATGAAAAGATAATCATTAAATTAAAATAATCAAATCGTGCCCGGACATTTCAACCCAATAAAAAGTAGATTAAAATGAGAAATAATAAAATAGAGAACGAAGACGATAAATATAAATATTTCCAAAATACATTAATACACTTCGAAATAATTAATTTAATAGAATACTTTTATAATAAAATATTATTATAAAATACGGGGTGTTACAAGGTGCACTGCCAGAGCCCAGAGCCCGTGCCCGGCCCGGCGTGGCGTGGCGTGGCGTGGCATGCGCGTGTGTGGTGACAGTGGCCTTTCACTACTACACATATTAGTAGTGCAAAACAATAGATCACTTATAAATTACAACCTCTTAGTTTATTCTACCAATGTGGGATAAAAATGTTTCTTTTGAAGCAATACTTCTAACAACTGACATGGTATCGGATTCTTGATCGCCTTCTTCGTTTTCGATTAACCCTTTGAGCTTGGATGGATGTTGGATGTAGAGGTCAAGCTTTTCGAATATAGGGCAGTCTTCGGGTAGCGGATTGCCATTAATCTTCGCCTTGAGAAAGTCGCAAATGAGTTGTTGCTTATTAGGCATAAACCTGTAATAACCAAGGGGAACTGTTGTAGGAGCCATTATACTCTGATATCAAATTAAAATTCAAGAAAGTTAGTTAGTTAGTTAGTTGTGGAGGAAAAACTTATGAAAAAGGAAAGAAATGGGAAGGATGGGAATATACAGAGAAAACAAAAACGATTAAATTTTGGACAATTATTTCACTGATTTTTTTGGATTTTGGAGTAAAGGTTGAACCAGAGAATGAATTGTTTTAACGACGATGAATCTGTTAAGGTAGTTATATAGAGAACTTGATTGGTGTGTTTGGCCGTCTTCTCTTAGCCAAACCCACGTCCGTCTAAATAATATCAACCCATTCTAATTATGAGACGGTTTTGGGTCAACTATTATCAAGTTATTATGTATGTAATACTCCGTATTTTAGTTGGAGTACTCGGTCGAGTGTGTGTTACTCGGCCGAGTGCACTTGACCGAGTAAACCGGTTCAGCGAGTTAGACAGTTTATTTTATGTTTTGGCCAAGGGTTTTTGTTTATAACAGTTAAGTTTTTTCTAAAATCATTTTAGCTTTTATAAAACTCATTTCTAAACATAGAGAGAGGGAGATAAAAGATATGGACGAGCCTTTCATTTGATTGAAGATTTCTCACCGATTTCAACCTAATTCGACTTCCTTGTTTGTAAGTAGATTTCAGTCAATTATTTATACTATTTTAAATTCTTCGTCTTCGAAAAGTTACAAAATAGAGTCCTGTTTATTTTAAGTCTAGTTTATGAATATCAAATTTCGTAGTCAAATTCTTTATGGTTTGTCCTAGGTGATTTATTTATGAACATGTCACTGAAAAGTCCGCGAATCTGATTTGGTTGTGGAAAATGATTTGAAACCCTAATTTATATGTCGATTCAGTTTTGTGGATTTTTCATACATCAACTTTGTCGAGTCTATATGACAATAGGATTTGGAATTACTGAAAAATAATGTTTTAAACTCGTTTTATGAATCAATACTTTTATGCGACGGATTCTGTCAGTTTTTGGAAATCAGTCGAAAACCTTGTTTAGTTTGGAATTTGAGAAAAATACGTTAGATATGATTTGTATCTAAGACTCATGGGGTTCCAATACAATTAGCCTTGCATCGATTCGATTTGTGTGGAATTAGTTATGTATTTTATACCGAGTCTATCATGTGGTGGAAAATCAGGAAAAGTTGTGTTTGTTCTTTAAGTTGATATTCCTATTAAGTTATAATGAGTCTAGGTTATGTGCATGATTAATTGATTGAGTAGGTGGTAATTATATATAATTATGTTATGTAGGTGATGGATATGTGAAGGATCATAATTGATTGCTTGTGTGTGCTTGTATTGTGAAAAGGTGGGATTTCTCTACTCAGTTCCTGTTTAATTGATTTGAGATTGTACTGTATTGTGTATGATTGGTTTTCTGCTGATCCTTGTGAGAGTGTTGGTGTTGGTGTTGGTGTGGTGTTGGTGTTGTGATGATTGTGGTGGAGTCACTTGCGGGAGTGGCTTCACACCCTAGTTCGCCCTACGTGGAAACCGCCACGGGAGGGGATGTGCACATTAAGGGACAAGGATATCGCTCGTTGATGAGTGGGGCTTAGGTGGGGATGGGCTACGGTCCCCCACTTGCAGCGAGGATTACCTGTTGCGATGGGTAATCTGGCAGGGCTACACACTTCGGTGTGTAGTCGGTTACTGTGTGTGATCGGGAGACCGGAGGAGGATGATAATCAGCTGGTTGCCTATTGTACTTGTCTTGCTTTGATTATTCAGTAACTGACCCCGTTGTTGTTTTATAAAATTTGTGGTGATCCATTCGGGGATGGTGAGCAGATTGTGACAGGTGATGCAGTTCTTTAGCTATGGGACAGTCATGGGGATTCATCACTTGAGTCTAGCTTCCGCCGTCAAGAGGCTTAGCTTTCATTTCTAGTTGTTTAGCTTTCATAGTTGTACTTTGGTTTTGATTTTGGGAACATGTAATCGTTAAACTCAGTTACACTTTAGTAAATATGTTTTGGATTGTTAACTTTGATATACTAACCTCGGGCAACCGAGATGGTAATAGACTCACATGATAGGGTAGTCCTTGGTAAGGTACCTTGGTATGAGGGGGTTTACAAAGTGGTATCAGAGCGATGATTCTGACACCTAAAACTAATGAACCCAATGAACTTAGGGAGTCTAAATAAAATGAACCCGGGGAGAGTTGTTTGGAGCTACCGCAAAGACTTGGGAGACGTCCCGAAGTCGTATTGAGGCCCTTACGATCTCGAGCCGGTCACATGGGGGAGTCTTGGGAACCGTTGTGTGTTTAAAGTCATGTGTGCTGTAATTGTATTTGTGATTTTTGTGAAGTTGTTTGATGAAGTGAGAAAGTAATTTGTGTTTTACTTGTAGCTTTAAGTGTATATTGGATGAAGTATATTTTTGGGTTGAATAGAAGTGATTGGAGTATATGTAATGTGATGTGGGGTATGTCTATATGATCATGATGATGTTAATGTTTGGTTTGTTGGTAGTAGCATGTGATTAAGGTCATGCGTCTATATATATGAATGTTGTGTTTAATTTACATATGGGTATGATAAAAGTTCACCCATGTACTGGTTTTTAGAAGTATTGAGTTGTTATTATTTGCCTTATTCATGTTCAAGTTGTTGTGTTAAGAAAAAAAATTGATTTGTATGAAAACCAATTATGGAAGGGTTGTCTTAAAACTGTCATAAGTCTAGTTCTAGAAATGATATTACTGTAATTCTAATTGGAGATGATATCTTGTCTTATTACGATTCTAACGATAGGTCACACGCTCAAAATGACCAAGTAACGAGTGAGATATGACTGTTTTACGAAACGTGGACGTTGCTGAGAACTGTGCCGATACTCGACCGAGTAGGCCTTACTCGGCCGAGTATGTTTCATACTCGACCGAGTAACCCATATTCGGCCGAGCAATCTTTCTGTGATAATCCTGATCAGCTTCTGGAATCGTGAACTCGGCCGAGTAGTCTCACTACTCGACCGAGTGTCCTGTACTCGGTAGAGTACGTCATGTACTCGATCGAGTTTGTTTTATGTGACCGAATCTTATGACCAATTGTACTACGTGATGTTAAGTTTGTTACTTTTTGTTTGATAAATGCTTGGTTAAGTACCTGGGGAAGACAAGTATAGTAGCATAAAGAATTGCAAGGAATAAAGATTGAAAGATGGTTTATTTCTCAGATTCTGCCTCTTAATTGTTTTGGCTGCAATTTTATACGTGTTTAAGATATATTAACTAAATTTTTATATGTGTTAGTCTCGTGTGTTAGCTTTTATTTGCCGCTGGTTTCATGCCTATATGAGTAACAGATAAAGAAAAACAAATATTTTAGTGAGCAGTGGTCAGAATGTTACTGCACCGTGCTAATTACAACCAACCAATTTGGAAAATTTACCATTTGATATATGTGCGTGATTTTTGAGTGATTCCAACTCTCCTAATTAGTAGACTCGTAGAAGTTTCCAAATTAATAAACCTCACATAATATGGATGTGTCATTAATGAATTATGATTTTTTGCAAGTTGACCTTGAAACGTAACAATTTGCTGATAACAATATGTTTTGACCTGTCGGTTTGGGAAAATCCTTATAAATTGATTATTTGTGCTTTGGACCTAATTCCAACTCTCCCCATTCCGTGACTCTCTGTATTTTCTAAAAAGTATAAAAACTCATGTATTCATTAAGTTTTTATTTATTGGTGATTCTGGAAGTTATAGCATGCTTTATAGTGCATGTGAATGTGTGTTTAATGATACGTTTCTAATAAAGGTTACCCTATGAATTTCGAAGTCTTAGTTTCTATGTTTTGGCCACATGTTTAGGTAACATGAGAAGTAGCTGAACCTATAAGCCTATGTGGAATAAGTGATGACATTGAAAGATTGTGGATGTCGTGTGTTATATGTCACTTATTACATAATGATGTCTGCAAATAGCATGAACATGAATGATAGGTAGGTTGATTAAGTGGATTGATTGTTGCACATATTATAGATAGTAACAAGTGTGATTACGTGCAAGTAAATTGTGGTTACCTAAGCTAACGAGTCTGGTTGAGTCAAATATGTTACATGGTTGATTATTATATTATCGGCATGAATATGGGATAGAACACAATAGGTGTTGAATGAATCGTTGTAGAATGAGTTAATTTGTATAATAGTCCATGAATAATGTACGATGAGTTAATGGTGTTAGTAATTATCATGTAAATTGGAGTAGACATACAAATAAGAAGCTAATATGTTGAACGGAAGTATTAAGTGATTTATTTGTATAATATTAGTGTAGCATGTCTAGTGATATGACAATATATGGTTGACGGTACAAATAGATGGCTTATATGATGACGTGAGCAGCTGAATGATAGTTAATTGATGGTAATATATTGGTGTTGAAGTGTGCATTTTTTTTTAAAAATTTTGTGATCCACATGAGTTGACATAGAACATGTTATTAATCACGATGCAAATGATGGTTGTCCTAGTATGTACTGTGCTTGTAAACAAGTATGTAGTAATAATTCGAACATGTGGGGGTACCGAGTTTGAGCATGATATGGAATTACGAGTTATACATGTATAATTGATTCATGTGCATATTTTAATTTATTTGCCAAGTAGTACTAATGTGGATACAAATTTGTACGTAATAGCGAGAATTAGCAACTTATACTATGTATGTACAGCTTAATGAAAGTAATAAGCATGAGTAACGACAAGATGGCTTTTGTTGTTTACATCCCTTGTGCATTCTTGATAATTGCGATGAAATTGGTAACTCTGTCGGAAAGCATGATTAGCAACATAATAATTAAGTCAAGCATGTTCGGTTATTTGAACTAGTATAACATTGATATGTAATTAAAGGTTGTGTTATTGCATGTGTATATTGTTCGAGTATATGTGCATAAACAGTGATTTGGTCTTGTCCTTTTGGTATTAGTTGGCTAAGTGAGCTTCGGCTTGCATTAGGGCTTCACGAGTTGTTACTGAAATGTGACATGATTTGATGATTTACAATCTCCTAGGAACGGGTTAAATATGACATATGAGCACAAATATTGACCTTATGTGGTGGATTGTGGTTTGTTATATCGTAAAAGATGTTGGTGGTGCATCACAAACTCCGGGGTCTGTAGGTATATGAGATGAATAAGAAACTTCGGGACGAAGTTTGTTTTTAGGGAGATGTAATGTGATACTATGTTTTTCTATGTGGTTATTTGGATTTCCATTAGTAATTACTACTTCAAACAATGCGGTAACATATTTATTATATTGAATGATAGCTTCCGTGTGTGGTCGAACTACAGTTGTATATGTTGTTTATATGTTTTATTTAGAATTGTATAGTTGCATATGTTGTTTATATGTTTTATTATGAATTGTATTTGCATGGAAGGACCGTGATATCGCGTGGCTTGTGTGATTTTATATGAGTTAGGTTACGGGGACGTAACCTTCTTTTATGGGGGATAAAATGTGACAACCCGAGTTTACTCAAGTCTATATGAGTTAGCATAGATTTTACTAGTTATTCATATGAGTTATATTAGGAGTATGAGTTATATTGTGTTAATTATATGTGATGTTAGGTGTCGTTGGTTGTAGTTGGTGCGAACTTCGGGGACGAAGTTCTTTTTAAGGAGGGAAGACTGTAATACTCCGTATTTTAGTTGGAGTACTCGGTCGAGTGTGTGTTACTCGGCCGAGTGCACTTGACCGAGTAAACCGGTTCAGCGAGTTAGACGGTTTATTTTATGTTTTGGCCAAGGGTTTTTGTTTATAATAGTTAAGTCTTTTCTAAAATCATTTTAGCTTTTATAAAACTCATTTCTAAACATAGAGAGAGGGAGAGAAGAAGAAATGAACGAGCCTTTCATTTGATTGAAGATTTCTCACCGATTTCAACCTAATTTGACTTCCCTATTTGTAAGTCGATTTCATTCAATTATTTATACTAGTTTAAAGTCTTCGTCTTCGAAAAGATTGAAAAGAGAGTCCTATTTATTTGAAATCTAGTTTATGCATATCAAATTTCGTAGTCAAATTCTTTATGGTTTGTCCTAGGTGATTTATTTATGAACATGTCACTGAAAAGTCCGCGAATCTGATTTGGTTGTGGAAAATGATTTGAAACCCTAACTTATATGTCGATTCAGTTTTGTGGCTTTTTCATACATCATATTTGTAGAGTCTATATGAAAATAGGATTTGAAATTACTGAAAAATAATGTTTTAAACTCGTTTTATGAACCAATACTTTTTATGCGACGGATTCTGTCAGCTTTTGGAAATCAGTTTGAAAACCCTTGATAAGTTTGGAATTTGAGACAAATACGTTAGATATTATTTGTAACTAAGACTCATGGGATTCCAATCAAATTTTCCTTGCACCGATTCGATTTTTCAGGAATTAGTTATGTATTTTATACCGAGTCTGTCATGTGCTGGAAAATCAGGAAAAATCGTGTTTGTTCTTTAAGTTGATATTCCTATTAAGTGATGATGAGTCTAGGTTATGTGCATGATTAATTGATTGAGTAGGTGGTAATTATACATAATTATGTTATGTAGGTGATTGATATGTGAAGGATCATAATTGATTGCTTGTGTGTGCTTGGATTGCGAAAAGGTAGGGTTTCCCTACTCAGTTCCTGTTTAATTGATTTGAGATTGTACTGTATTGTGTTGGATTGGTTGTCTATTGATCCTTGTGAGAGTGTTGGTGTTGGTGTTGGTGTTGGTCTTGTGTTGGTGTTGTGATGATTGTGGTGGAGTCACTTGCGGGAGTGGCTTCACACCCTAGTTCGCCCTCCGTGGAACCCGCCACGAGAGGGAATGTGCACATCAAGGGACAGGGATATCGCTCGTTGATGAGCGGGGCTTAGGTGGGGATTGGCTGCGGTCCTCCACTTGCGGGGAGGATTACCTGTTGCGATGGGTAATCTGGCAGGGCTACACAATTCGGTGTGTAGTCGGTTACTGTGTGAGATCGGGAGACCGGAGGAGGATGATGATCATTTGTTGCCTATTGTACTTGTCTTGCTTTGATTATTCAGTAACTGACCCCGTTATTGTTTTATAAAATCTGTGGTGATGCATTCGGAGATGGTGAGCAGATTGTGACAGGTGATGCAGTTCTTTAGCTATGGGGCAGTCATGGGGAGTCATCACTCGAGTCTAGCTTCCGCCGGCAAGAGACTTAACTTTCATTTCTAGTTGTTTAGCTTTCACAGTTGTACTTTGGTTTTGATTTAGGGAACATGTAATCGTTAAACTCAGTTACACTCTAATAAATGTGTTTTGGATTGTTAACTTTGATATAAAACCTGGTCTGAGATGGTAATAGTCTCTCATGCTAGGGTAGTCCTTGGTAAGGTACCTTGGTATGAGGGGGTGTTACAATGTATGATATAATCCGGTGTTGAACAATAAATAAAAATATATGAGTCGGTCAAACTCGTGTCTTAAATTCGGATGTCGACTCGGGTCATAAAACTAAATTTGCCAATTTTGTTTAAGGTTGATGTTGCCGTTGGTTAATTGATGGATGCCCTAGTGATTAGGATGGTGTTCCGGTTAGGGTAGTGCGAATCGATCCACTTCATTCGCCTACAATTTCTTTGTCCGTGGTCAAATTGGATATTTGCACGTCTTTTCTCAACACACCGTTTAAGATACCCGCATAATCTCACTCTAATTTGGATTTATTTCGACTGGTTATCCGAACCCGAAAAACTTTGATAATACTAACCGACACATGACCGTACACCCGAAAGATGGTAATACCCCGTCTCTCAATTGATTCGGGTAGTCCTTGGTAAGGTACCTTGGATCGAATGAACTCCGTGTTACAATGAATTTTTTAATGATATAATACGAACCGATTTGAACAATAAATAATCGAGTCATACATATATTGAGTCGGGTCAAATTGAAACCCAAAATGACCCGTGTCTTAAATTTAGGGTGTCTTTTTGTACATGTGTGTCACCCCTTTGACTTGGTGAATTTTTATAAGGTTTATGCAAAAAAAACATTATTTATTACTTTTTAAAAAAATTATTCGATGGATATCCAATCTTTTGAATAAAGACCTGATTAGGATCCGGATTATGACCCGACTGAATCTCATCTCGTTATTGTCCCGTGCGAACCTTATTTGCACCGAGTTCATTGACCTAACAACCCGAACCTTTGTTAAAGTGGTCAAATTCATTTTGCATTGAATCTTTTCTCAAATCGAAAAAAAAAAGATTAAGATAGAACTTCCGAAAGAACCCGATAATCTCACTCCGATTTGTTTGCCACTTTATTTCGACTTCAAAAGTGTTTCCTTTTTTGTTTAATTATTTTGGCAAACAAAAAAAATTAACAATCTTTCTATCAATGATATATATAAAAAAATGGAAAGTATGGAACATAAACAACATGCAAAAAATATATATAATTATTCAGAGATTTTAGATTTTTCATTTTATTTTCTAAATTTTTAGCATTTTGTCCCAAATATGATTTTTTTACCCAAAAGAAAACATTATAATTTTGTTATTTATGATATATATAAAAAAATGGAAAGTATAGAACATAAACAACATGCAAAAAATATATATAATTATTCAGAGATTTTAGATTTTTCATTTTATTTTCTAAATTTTTAGCATTTTGTCCCAAATATGATTTTTTTACCCAAAAGAAAACATTATAATTTTGTTATTTATATTATTTTCCGTAATTTAATTATGTATTAGGTTAAATATTTGTGTTTGTGGTATAAGATATGAATTTCTCGTGATATTTTGGGTAAAGGGTTGATTTTCACTTTGTATCCACGTTAAAGAGCCTAATATCTCCAATTGAAACTTGAGGGCTTAATCTCACGATTAAAAAAAGTAATGCCAGGTCGATTACTAGTTTCAGCCTAATCTGCGCTTCGCGTGGTTCCTTACTTGCAATGTTGGGCAAACCTTCTAATAAAACTTGTCATTATAGTCTTCTTTTGCTATCAGTTTAAGCTAGAAGTGATCTGCTGATTATCAACAAGATGAGACCTCACATAGAAAACTCAAATTTGAAATACCATGCCAATTGATATTCAAGCAAACCCGAATGAATCTATCGTTTTAACCTGAACTAAATCCAAATTAAAAGAGACTCATTAGACTTGAACAATTCACAATCCCGAATGAGTCCTAATTGCTTAAACCTGATCTGATCGGACAATAATTAAAAGATCTTTAATTTGCGCTTATCATTCCTTTTCTCAATCGATCTATTTCTTCCTTGAATCAACAAAGTACTGACCCGAGTAGCATAAAATAACTATTCCATGATTATTTTGATTTGATTTAATACATATATGTGATATATTTATATAAATATATAAGCCTCTTAAAATTTCATCCCTAAATAATAAAAGTAATTCTATTAGTAGTGAAAATTGTAGTGACATTAGATATAGTAATATGATAGTAATCACTCATTTGAATAGTCAAAGTAACAATATTAGCAGCGAGCGGAGTAGTGAAAATAATAGAAGTAACAACGGGAGTAGTAGTGAAATTATGAATAGTAATGCGGCAGTAGTGAAAGTAACAATAATTACAGCGGGATTCGTGAAAGTTACAGTAGTAATAACGAATGTAATAAAATTAACAATACTAACAACAAAATAACGAAAGTATATATGAACAATTAGTTAACCAATCAATTTAAGTAAAATATTAATAGAGGCGGGATCTCGTGAGTTTGGTTCTTATGGTGAGTTTGTGCTTTAAAATATCAGCCATTAGATAAAAAAAACCAACAGCTGAGATGAAATTAAAAGAAGAAACAAAAAAAAAACAACGCTGACATTAAAAATCGTGGTCATCCTCTTCCCCCTTCATTAAACAACAATAATTTCACCCAATATTAAACAACATTCAATACAGTGGTTGTTGATAATTGTACGGTGTCAATGGAGAGAAAATTTAGTTAGCTTCACTACCGTTGTCACCGTCGATCTTTTCTCCGCCGTTTCCTTCTGGTCTTTTTCAATTATTTACACCAATCAATTGCATTAATTAATTTGAATTAATTAATTTGAAATTCAATTTCAAATAGCGATTTATTCGCTTTGAATCAAAGGTGGTTCGGAAGAGAATCAGCTTGTATTAATGGTAGATGGAGTTTGACAAGTTCGAATTGGGTTGATGGTGATATATTTGAATTGATGGTGGTGGCTGACGAAATGAAGGTGGGTGATGGAGTTTGTAGATGGTTGGTTGAGTGAGGTGTTCGGTTTCGCTGGTGGCTGCACATGAAGGAACACCAGACGGGGTCGTGTCGCATCGGATCTGACCTGGATACGCCGGATGGATACACCGGATGGCTTAAGGACTCGCGTGGAGGCCGGACTCCATGGTGGGCCTTCGACGGTGTTGCTCGAATTGGGAACGGGACTAAGGTACTCGAAGGTGGGCTGTTGCCTTGCTCGGGTTCGGTACGGCGTCTAGACGAATCTAGCTTTGAAGTTGCAGGCAGGCGTGGAGCCATGGTGGTTCGAACAGTGGCTTGCTCGTGCTGATAAATTGATTGGCTCGTACTCGGTTGCGGCGGGCTGCTGAGACGAGGTGGAGCACGAAGGAGCAGCAGGTGGTGTTCAATTGATGGGTTTCTGGGCAGCTGAATTGGGTTCGAATGGTGGTGGTGATGTGATGACGGTGTTGTTCGGTGGTCACTGTGCGATGGTGGAGTTCTGATGTTCGGTGGTCACTGTACCTGGAACTGTTCTCATTAGAAATACTCATATTGTTCATTCATCGATTAAGGACTATATACACTCGTCATAAAGCTGATGCTTAATTCAGTCGAAATGCATTAAAAAGGTACGTGGAAATGCAGTCGAGGATGACCAAGATGATTTGAACATATCCTTGTACAATTCTATGGCACCTTATTGTATACAGCAAAAAGAAGAAAAAAACAGCATTTGAATGTCTGCTACTTCTCGAGTATCCCTTTCTACGAGACGAAATTTGTTAATTGCATCTTTGTTAGGCCAACAATCTGTAAAGATTGAAAGCTTCAATCTTTGTTACATTAAAGCTAAGGTTGATGTCATTCGACGAAAGAAAATAAGCCTGTGATATTGTGTATCATAATAACACCAGAATAAGCTGAATTGGGTTTGAAACAGTAAAAAAATTAAAGTAGTAAAAATCAAAGTGACGCCAGAATAACATCACAATAACACCAGATTAACAATAACACCAGAATAACAGCACAATAACATGTGGTAAAGAAAGGGTAAAAAAGTCAAAGTAGTAAAAAAATCTAAGTGACACCGGAATAACATCACAATAACACCAGAATAACAATAACAGCACAATAACATGTGGTAGAAAAAAGTAAAAAAATCAAAAGTAGTAAAAAAATCAAAGTGACACCGGAATAACATCACCAAAACACCAGAATAACAATAACACCAGAATAACAGCACAATAACATGTGGCAGAAAAAAGTAAAAAAATCAAAAGTAGTAAACAAAATCAAAGTGACACCGGAATAACATCACATCAACAACAGAATAACAATAACAGCACAATAACACGTGGTAGAAAAAAGAAAAAAAAAATCAAAGTCGTAAAAAAAAGTCAAAAGTAAAAAAAAAAACACAATAACGGCATAATAACACGAGGTAAAAAAAAAGAGAGAAAAAATTAAAGTAAAAAAAATCTGGTACAACAAGAAAAAGAAAAAAAGGTAACATAATGAGAAAATTAGAGAAAAACATAAGAGAAAAAAAATCAAAAGTCGTAAAAAAAAAACACAATAACAGCATAATAACACGAGGTAAAAAAAGAAGAAAAAAAATTAAAGTAAAAAAAAAAAAGAGAGAGAAACACTAGAAAAAAGAGAAAATAAGTAAATACCAGTGATTTTATATGACAGGTAAGATTAGATCTTGTTCATTCATCTCTAATATATCTAGTGGCTGAGATTTCAAAGCACAAACTCACCATAAGAAACAAAACTTACAAGAACCTAACTCTAGCGGGAGTTGCGAATTTGTCTCCTAATTTATTTTATCGTAATTTTAAGATGTCGTTGATAAATTCATGAGTTATGCAACTTTAAAATAGTTTTATTTAATATAAAATAAATTTTAATGTTAAATAGAGGTAGCCCGGGCAGGGCTAGGCGCCAATACTCATCATTATTTACTCCCTCCGTCTCAATCAATTATTGTCCTTTTGTTTTGGCACAAAGACCAAGGAAAGAGAAGTAGATCAATTACTAAATGACAAGTTGACCAAATTGAGTGTAAATGATCAAAATATCAAATTGATCTTCAAATTCATTCTTAAAATAAAAAGGACAACATATGATTCAGAAACCCAAAATGAAATAAGATAACAAATGACCGGGACAGAAGAAGTATATAGATGCAATAATTAAGGCATCCTCATGCCTCCTGACATTATTTAAAGTTGAGTTAGACGCATTAAAACTTGACCTGATTTATAAATCGGACAAATTTTCCCAAGGTCCAAAGTCTATAATCTTGACCCACACTCTAATTAACCTGTTACTTTAGTCAAAAACTTGACTATCAATTTACGATGATTATCCTGCCATCTAGCTCACCTACAAACGCCGATCTTACACCACTATCGATCCACATAAAACATAAATTTCCTTCTCAAAGCCTTGAGTTTTTAAATTAATTCAGTAAGTTATCAAATTAAAACGACAAGGCGGTAGTATATTCATATATTGCCTATTTGATTATTTTCTGACAGTTCGAACCCAAGCGCATTCAAGTTTTGCCAATAAGCTGCCATATAACGGACAATAATTATATCACCCTACGCGAAACATAAACGGATACTGAAATCGCTAGACTAATTCAGTTTTGTGTAGAATTCGACATACAATTTCAGTTGCGTATAACACTCACAAGAGTCGAAACCATTTACGTTGCTACAGGACCCAGCAGACTATTTGTGAAATGGTGCCAGAATGCAAGTAACAATGGCAGCATGAAGCTTATGATACGCCATTGATGAAGCTCAGAAGCTTAGAAACAGAATATATGAAAGAATTATGGAGAATTATAGAAGAAACAAAATGTAAATAGAATTTGTAATTGTATTGCATTAACTTATGATAAATGTACAAGTATGTGTATATATACAAGAAGAGGAGCAACTAACTAGTCCTAGTCAAATCAGTTACATCGGTCAAAGTTTGTTAGAAGTGTAACAAACTCTCTAACAAACTCCCTAAGAGAATCTAGAAGCTTCTATACAAATATCTAAGGTGGTTGCTGGCCGAAGACTTGGTGATGCCACTTTGATGCAGATGAATGTTTGTGTTGCTTCTGTAGTGTGCTTGCATCAACTGTACCAGACTCACAGCCCCCCCTCAAGTTGAAGCTGCTGATAAAGGGTCATAACAGCAAGCCCAACTTGGCAGAGAGAAATTCGTGCTGCTGCTGTCCCAAAGGCTTAGTCATGAGATCAGCTAACTGCAGATGTGTCTTGACATGGACTGTATTAAGGAAACCATCCTCAAGCCTTTCCCTGATACGATGACAATCAATGTTGATATGTTTAGTACGCTCATGGAACACAGGGTTAGAAGCAATATGGATGGCGGCTTTATTATCACAATGCAACTGTATAGGCAGAGGAACTGTAACACTGAAATCTCGTAATAGAGCATGTATCCAAACCAACTCTGAAGTAGTATAAGACATTGCCCTGTATTCAGATTCTGCAGAACTTTTGGAGACAGTTTTTTGTTTTTTTGTTTTCCATGAAATGAGAGAATCACCTAAGAAAACACAATGTCCAGTGACTGACTTACAACTAAAAGCACAAGTGCCCCAATCTGCATCACAAAAAGCCCTGAGATGCAAATTAGTAGTTGTAGGATAAAAAATTGCAGCATCAGCAGTGCCCTGCAAGTATCTGACCACTTGAAGAGCTGCTTGCATATGTGGCTCTCGTGGACAACTCAGAAACTGACTTAAATGCTGAACAACATAAGATAAGTCTAGTCTTGTGAGATTTAGGTATAATAATCTGCCAACCAACCTCCTGTAGATTTCTGGATCATCAAGAGGAATTCCATCAGCAGTAGACAAATGCAAACTCTTGGGTAAAGGAAAAAGAGCAAGTTTGCAGTCCTGCAAACCAGTATCCTGAATAATATCCAAGGCATACTTCCTTTGATTAACCAATATACCCTCTGCTGACTGCATAACTTCTAAACCCAGAAAATATCGAATAAGACCCAAATCTTTGATAGTGAATGCTTTATCAAGAGCTTGTTTCAGAATGGGAATAAAAGTAGTATGATTGCCTGTGATTAACAAATCATCTACATAAACCAAGAGAATAGTCATATATCCTTCTACTGTCCTGGTGAACAAAGAATAATCACTTCTTGATTGAACAAAACCATGCTCAAGAAGTAACTTGGTCAGCTCTTTGTTCCATTGTTTGGAGGCCTGCTTTAAACCATACAAGGATCTCTTTAAGAGACAGACCTGACCAGGTAGAGCCTTAACATAACCATCAGGTGGTCTCATGTATACTACTTCATCCAAGAAACCGTGGAGAAAAGCATTATTAATGTCTAACTGGTGAATAGACCACTGTCTAGCTGCAGCAACAACTAATAAAATTCTCACAGTGACAAACTTAGCCACAGGTGAAAAGGTATGTTTGTAATCCTTGCCTTCCACCTGGCTATATCCCTTAGCCACTAATCTGGCCTTATGCCTTTCTACTGAACCATCTGGCCTGAACTTGATTTTATAGACCCATTTAGATCCTATAGCAGTAGCACCAGGTGGCAAGGAAACCAGCTCCCAAGTACCATTGGATTCAAGAGCCTGAAGTTCTTTTGTCATAGCATCAACCCATTTGGGATCTGACTGAGCCTGCTTATAAGTAGTGGGCTCAGGTGTATGCAAAACAGCATTAAAAGATGCTGCCCAAGTAGGAGAGTGAGTAGCAGTATTGAGGACAGAAAAAGAATGAGAATGTGGTGAATTGGGAATAGCAGGTAATATATTCTGAATTTTAGGTGGCACAACAAAGTCCTTGAATTTGGAAGACATGTACCTAGGTCTAGAAGACTGCCTAGGTTCAGGTGGTACAATAGTAGGAGAAGAAGAATTTATAGAATTGCCATGATCAAAAAACATGGAAGGGATATCAACATTATCAACAGGTGAAGAATCATTGCTGTGTGAAGTGGTACTAGGACTAGCACAATGAGTGGGATTAGAAACTTGAATAGTGTTAGGTGAAGTATTTTGAACAAAAATGGGTATATAATCATCTGTATCATCATCAGAAGTGGAAATAAGGGCAGGGACAGAAGGAGAGACATCAGAAGAATTAATCTTTGGCAAATAAGGGAATGTTGATTCCTGAAAAACCACATCTCTACTCACAAATATTGAGTGAGTATCAAGGTCATAAAGCTTAAAAGCCTTTTGACCATAAGGGTAACCTATGAAGATACATCTCTTGCCTTTGGAAGCAAATTTATCTTTGGTAGGAGAAAATTTCAAAGCATAACACTGACAACCAAACACTCTAAGTTCACTATAATCAGGTTTCTTGCCCATTAAAACTTCATAAGGAGACTTCCATCCAAGCACTAGAGTAGGAAGTTTATTAATGATATGTGTGGCAGCTAAGAGACTTTCTCCCCAAAATCGTTTGGGCAAATGAGCATGTAATAGCATAGCCCTGGCAGTTTCCACCAGGTGCCTATGTTTCCATTCCACCCTCCCATTCTGCTGAGGAGTACCTGGAATGGATTTCTGATGCATAATGCCTTTCCTAAGCATTAGGTTAAGACAATACTCTTGAATAAGCTCAGTGCCATTATCACTTCTGACAGTTTTGACACTAGACTTATACACATTAGTCACCTGAGCTAAGAAACCCTCAAAGATAGAAGCCACCTGAGTTTTGTACTTCAGTAAAAAAGTCCATGTAACACGAGAATGATCATCAACAATGGTGAAAAAATAATAAGCACCAGTTATAGAAGCTGTCTTATAAGGCCCCCAAAGATCAACATGAAGTAAATCAAAGCAATGAACAGCCCTACTATCACTTCTATCAAAATGAGTCTTATGTAATTTGGCCTGAATACAAGTGTCACATTCATATGATTTCAATCCTTTACATTCAGACTCATCTATACATTGCATCTTAGCCAAGGAAGTATGACCTAATCTGGCATGAAGTAAAGCAACACTGGCATGTTTCTTACAATCTACATTATTATTGCAATTACATTGATCTCCTGCAGTTTTATTAACAACATTATGAACTGCAGGGTTAGGAATCAAAGTAGAATGCTGCAAAACTAGACAAAGACAAAGCTGTAGTAGAATTCTTCAACTTGTATAAACCCCTTTCTTGAAAGCAAACTGCCACAGACGCTAGAAAGTGGGTCCTGTATCACACAATGATGAACATAAAACTGAATGAGAAAACCAAGAGAGAGAAGTAATTTTCCCTCGACAAGAAATTGTCTTTGGCGAAACATAAAGAACATTATGCAGAATGATTGAGCCATTGAGTAAAGAGATATTGCCAGTCTGTGTAACCAATTGGATAGAACCATCAGGTAGACCTATCCTAATTGGTGCTTGTAAATTGATCAATTTATCAAACAAAGCAGAATTACCACACATATGATCAGTGGCGCTTGAGTCTATGATTCAGTCAACAGTACAAGTAGCATTAGTAGTGTGATGTGCTAATGAGATACCTGCAAAATTGACTGAGGCATCAGAATAATCCAAAGGAGAATCCTGCTTAGCTTGGGCCAATTGCATCATTTGATTATAAAAGGTAGTCAGCAGTACTGGATCAAAATGAACAGGAGCTAGAAGAGCTCAGAATAAGGTTCTGGCCATTAAGGATATGACTGGCAGGCTTTGTTCTGACAATTCTTCCATTGAAGCTGCTTTCATTGATTATTACATTTCCTTGCTTGGCGATTCGCTCCCTGTGACCACTTTGTCAATCTTTGGTGTGATTAGAAGGGGCAAAATTATTACCCCTGATCAGTGTATTAATCTTTGTCAACCTGTGACTGCTGCTGAGATCAGACAGGCCCTCTTCTCCATTCCTAATGAGAAAGCCCCTGGTCCTGATGGATACTCTGCTGGGTTCTTTAAGGATGCTTTCCCTGTGATTGGTGAGGATGTTATTGCAGCTGTGATGGAATTCTTTGATAATGGTCAACTGTTGCAGCAAATTAATTCTACAGTGTTGACACTTATTCCTAAAAAAGAGGTCCCTTGTTCTGTGTTGGATTTCAGGCCTATTGCTTGTTGCAATGTTCTTTTTAAAAGCATCTCCAAAGTCATATGTGCCAGGTTGGCTGGGGCATTAGCTGATATTATCAGTCTTAATCAGAGTGCTTTCATTCAAGGAAGGGACATTGTGGACAACATTATGATCTGTCAAGATCTTGTAAGGCTCTATAATAGGAGAGCTTGCTCTCCTAGGGTGATGATGAAAATTGATTTAAGGAAAGCTTATGATTCAATTGAGTGGACTTTTGTGGAGGACATGCTTTATGCCTTTAAATTTCCTCCTAATATGATTAATTGGATTATGCAGTGTGTGACTACACCTACATACACTATCTCTCTCAATGGAACTCAGTTTGGTTATTTCAAGGGTAGGAGAGGACTTAGACAAGGAGATCTTATGTCTCCTCTTCTTTTTACTCTTTGCCTTGAATATTTTACTAGGATCCTTGATCTTGTGACCCTAAAACCCCAGTTTAGGTTTCACCCTCTGTGCAAGGCAATGGGTTTGTGTCATCTGGCATTTGCTGATGACCTTCTTATTTTTTGCAGAGGGGATCAGGATTCTGTTAAGATTATTATGAGGGCTTTTATGAGTTTTTCTGATGCTTCTGGTGTCTGTATGAACAAGGACAAATCTGATATTTTTATGAATGGAGTTCCTAACCCTGTAGCTGAAGAAATTTTTCTTTTATCTGGGTTTCAGAAGGGCAAATTCCCTTTCAGATACCTTGGTATTCCTATTTCCTACAAGAGACTGTCTAATCTGGAATGCAACAAGCTTGTTGAGAAAATGGTGGAGAGGATAAGGAGCTGGGGGGCAAAGCATCTCAGCTATGCTGGGAGACTGGTTCTTGTTCGAACAGTTTTATCTCAGCTGCATAGTTATTGGGCAAGAATATTCCTCTTGCCAAAGGGAATCATTCATAAGGTGGAGTGTATATGTAGAGCTTACCTTTGGTCTGGCAGTGAGGAGCATCACAAAGTCCCTGCAGTCTCATGGGACACCTGCTGTTTGCCTAAAATCTATGGAGGATTGGGCATTGATAATTGTCACATGAGGAATATTGCAATGCTTGGAAAGTATATTTGGTGGGTGGCTAGTAAGAAGGACTGTCTCTGGGTGAAGTGGGTTCACCATGTTTATATAAAGCAAGCAGACTGGTGGTTGTATACTCCTTCTATTTCTACTAGCTGGACTTGGAGACAGTTATGCAAGGTTAAGGATAAACTGCACAATGGTTTTCGAGCAATCACCGGTTAAACCGTATTGTTCGATCCGGTCTATAATTGGCTCCTCAATGCTCGGGGCAAGAAAGTATGGCTTCCTCTGGTTTGGAAATGCTCGGTTTACCCAAGGACAATTTCATTTGTTGGCTCTTTATTCAACAAAGGCTGCAGACTAAGGATAGATTATTGCGGTTTGGTGTTATTAATGATGGCTTATGCTATCTTTGTGGCATGGCACCTGAAACACACAGTCATCTGCTTTTTTATTGTAGTTTCAGTGCTAGATGTGCAGGAAAGATTAGGCAGTGGCTGGGTGTTGATTGGCATGGGGATATCATCACTTGGGGTCTGAAATGGCATTGCAAATCCTTGCTGAAGAAGAAAATCATCTTGGATCTTGTCTAGTCCGATTTACAGTGGGAAACACGTAACAAATGTAGAGTAGAGCAACTCGTGCGATCCTGATTGTCTTGTGCATAGAGTCCAGGAACGAGTTAAAGCTAGGATGAATGTATTAAAAGTTGAGAGCCTCAGAAGTAGAGATATAGCATGGGTTAATTCTGTATTAGCCTACTAAATGTCTTGTGCCTTGTATGGTGAAGTTGGTGTCTTATACCTCAATTCTTAATTATTAATGAGAATTTTACATTCCACCAAAAAACAAAATGAACAGGAGTAACAGGTGCTCCTGTAGGTGCCTGAGAAGCAGAATCCATAGAGGGACCCTTGGTAGAAGCAGCATTAGCACTATACTCAGGTGCTCCCGGATAAGCAGATGTAAAACCTCTGTGAACAGGTGCTCCCTGATAACCAGAAGTGGTATTATCAGCAGACATTGTGGAAGCATTATTTGCAGAAAACCTTGCCAAAAACTTCTCCTTCAGTTCAGGATGCTTCACAAAACAGGTGTCAATTGTATGTCCTTTTTTCTGACAAGCTGGACACCAACGATCATCAGGCTTAAGCTTTTTAGGATCACGTTTCCAAACGTTCCAAGGCCGCTTCCCATTGGATTTGTTGAAAGAATTCATAGCACTAGAATTTTGATGAAGATTAATCATGTTTGTGATATTTTTCTGACTCTCAACTTGCTGAACAATAGAATAAGCTTTGTTGATTGGTGGAACAGGATCCATAGCCAGTATATTTGACCTTAAATTCTCATAGGTATCACTTAATCCCATGAGAAAAGTGATGACCTTCTCACGAGAAGCAATCTCAAGTAACTTCTTGTATAGACAGCAAGTACACTTGTCCATAGCTCCACAATTGCATTCAGGTAACTCTTTTAATTCTTCAATATCATCCCAATGTCGCTTAAGTTTGTTGAAATATTCAACAACAGAAGCGTTTTCTTGTGAGATGTTCTTCAACTCCTTCTTCAACTGATATAGAAGAGGAGCATTTGATTGACCATAGCGTTCACACAGATCAGTCCATAACAACTTCGCTGACTTACAAGATGTAAAACCTTCTTTGATTGAAGGAGCAATGGAATACAGTAACCAACATCTAACCATATGATCACACCTCATCCATTGAGGAAACTTTGGAGACGTTACTGCAGGCATTGGAACTGCACCTGTGATGAAACCTTGCTTATTCTTCGTGCCTCGAGCAAGAACAACACCTCGACTCCAAGACAAAAAATTAGAGCCATTGAAAGGAGTATTCGTCAATGACATATTAGCACTCTCAGAATTTGCAAGAAAAAGTGGATCATCATACGGATTACTGTAAGAAGCTTCACCAGTTGGAATTTCATTAGAATTCGTCATTGTTTGAAGATTACAGAAGTTCCGAGAATGAAAAAAACGTTTGATTTGTTGTATGTGAGGAATAAGGATGAAAATTTGCTATAAAAACAACAATATGAACTAGAAAAATACTGAAATCAGAGGTATAAAGCGAAAAATACGGAAGATAGATGAACGATATGCAGAAACAGGATGTTTAATCCTGCTCTGATACCATATGAAATGGTGCCAGAATGCAAGTAACAATGGCAGCATGAAGCTTATGATACGCCATTGATGAAGCACAGAAGCTTAGAAACAGAATGTATGAAAGAATTATGGAGAATTATAGAAGAAACAAAATGTAAATAGAATTTGTAATTGTATTGCATTAACTTATGATCAATGTACAAGTATGTGTATATATACAAGAAGAGGAGCAACTAACTAGTCCTAGTCAAATCAGTTACATCGGTCAAAGTTTGTTACAAGTGTAACAAACTCTCTAACAAACTCCCTAACAGAATCTAGAAGCTTCTATACAAATATCTAAGGTGGTTGCTGGCCGGAGACTTGGTGATGCCACTTTGATGCAGATGAATGTTTGTGCTGCTGCTGTAGTGTGCTTGCATCAACTGTACCAGACTCACACTATTAGTTATTACTACCTTGAATACCGAAGAAGGCTAACCTAACCGTGACGTATAAAGGCACGCCGGGCACCGGCCTTTCGAGACATTGCAATATAGTTCCCTGTAAATAGAACCTCGCACTTTCTTGAAGCCCGACATTTATAGATCGAATCACATAACATATATTCCATTTTACCACCTGCATCATTCCCCTTTCTCCACTCCTTTCTACCGTTTACAGTAAAATGAAAATGCTCCAAAGATGAGGCGCTTCCTAACATGTACTCTACGAGTTTCGAAAAATACTGGTACGTTTTATAATGATGTTTAAGACTATCGAGGATGTCACTTATGTCTATCTCAATCCTCTTGACTCGTCTCAACGGGGTGCCCGATGCACGCTTTGGAAGGACCCACCTCTCATCATAATGTATTTTACACATATTGGCCATATACCCAAAGTCCAAGATCAGGGCATCTAATACTGGACAGAGTGCCAAGAATTCCAAAAGGCTATTACAATTGTCATACTGTGACACCCTCATTTATTGCGGAAAAATAAACACGTAATTCTAGAATAAAACTGCATGGATATGTTTGTAATAGGTTCATTTGGGTAAAAACCTGTAATTTTTAAAACCTGAACCTGTTATAAAGATATCCAAATTGGAAGGTGTCAAACATACAAGGTCTAACTAGAAGTTTCACAACATAACCATCGCTAAAGTCGCGAATAGCAAATTATACAACCAAATGTAAAGAGGGAGACATATGTCCCAAAAATGTATGTGACATAAAAAGTGTTTAAGGGTCACAATAAAATAAAGCCAATCTAGGTCCCAAGGTTACTTTGCTCGCTAGCTCGTCCATGTACCCCATATATGCATCACCTACACATCAATCGCATTTTATACAAATACGAAAGCCACAGTCAGTGGGGAGTAACTCCGAGTTCTCCCAGCCACGAAATGTCATAATTAATATAACATGTAAACATAAGAATATGAATACGAATCACACAATGCCTTAGCATATAGATGCTAGACAATCGTGCTTATCATGTGAACAACAATATAACAACACATAGTCCTAGCATGTGAATACTAGACCGACTCATACTACACTATCATGTGAATCACATAACATCCAGGAATCCAAACTCTATCAACCATAGCCGGCTTGCATCTCACCTTCTATGATTCATAGAATCATCAAACAAGAAAGGACAATATATCAAAGACAGGCATAAGTTCTTAGCACGGTCAATAGTCACTTTGTAACTCGAGTCTATACCACGAGGTAGGGAAGGTAATCGAACCGGTATCCTGGCTCAGAGGTTCTATCAAAACATGGCCAAGACACAACACAACCCTAGTCCTAAATCTGCGCAGACCTAGACATGCGGATACACACCACCGCACCCAAGACCCACAATTTTATAAAACCATGTGAGTACCCTAAGGAGTCCACCAAAGGGTTGGCTAGTACTTAAGTGACCACTTTACTCTCAAAATAAATAACGAGGTCATGCCCCAACTTGGATATAAACCCACCAAGTCAGGAACACAAAGGCTATTGAGCAGGGAACATACACTTGTCAAAGACTATAAAGCCCTATCTATGATGAAGGCCGAAATACTCACCTAGGACCTAAATAAAACCAATCTAGGTCCAAGCTTGAATACTTTAGCCCACACCACACAAGACAAGTAGGACACCCACTTAACCATAAGAGGGCAAAAAGTACAACTTACCAACATAAATGCTAACATTCTATCATGTGAAAGGCTATATAAATGTCTATTCAGCAGACAATCCAACAATATCTCCAATATCAATAATAATCCAAATTCCAGCTAACTAACAGTACCATAATCCATGAGAATAAGCTAAAATGGCAAAGAGGCAACAAGACAAGAAGACTGAAGTATAATGCAACCAATTCATCCAACAACCAACATGTGAAATGATAATTACAAATATCAAGGCATAACATGAAACCTCCAATAACAACCAATCTCACCTCAAAGACAAACCCTCGACCCGAGTCCCGCGACGGGTCATCGGTCAAATCGAGGCTGACTGGTTTAAACCTAGTTTGACCAAACTCGTTCGGTCAATCTGCCCACTGGCACTCGAGTCTTGGCCTACTTTGGCCCAAATCACAAAATTTTATCGCAATAAATGAGGGTGTCACAAAGAAAAAAGTAACACATTATCAATCACCTAAACACTTAACAAACACCAAACACAACATCAATTACTAATGTGACATTAAATCGTCGAGTAACTCGGAATAGTTACCTTAAGCTAGAAAAAGGCAAATAATAACTTGAGAAAGCTTCTAAAACCCAAAATTACTCTTCATCTTCAACCACATATGAGCCACCTAAAATAATTATGTGAAAGGACGATATTAACGAATTATCGTTATATAAAATAAGAGACGGTTATTTAATTATATTTTAAATGACCCAAGCCTACACTACGAGCACCCATAGCCACGGCTCTTGGACCGTCTGAGCAGTCCTAAACGCAACTTCACGAGCAGCCATACCCGGCCTCACAACCCGCCACCACACAGCCGTATCGGCTCGGTTTTTGAGACGGAAATAAGAAAGTTGGCTCAAACCACCAACCAAACAATGACCAAAACCAAGTATAAGACTATCTCACATTGCCCCCTTTTTACAATTAGACACAATACAATCGCAGATTAAAATCCCAAATAGCATCCCAAAACAATCCCTACATGTCAATATACACCGTCTTAAATATACCACTTACTAGCTAGCATCCCAAATGATCCCTAGAGGTCAGTATACACCGTCTCAATCATCTCCACATATCAGTATACACCGTCTCAACTATACAACTGACTAATTAACATCCATAATGATCCCTATATATAATTATACACCGTCTCAACTATAAAACAGACTAACCAAAGATTCTAAATAAACATATTTTACAAGTAATATTGAGTAACCTATCATTGTTACCTTTTTCCGATTGAACTAATCATTTATGACTAACAAATCTTCTACCAGCCCGTCTATCTTAGCATCTACAACTGTCTTATAATAAATAAAGCCGAAAGTATAAATTGGGTTTGTAGAAATACATAACGAAAATGAATGTTACTTACATCGGAATGACGAGAACGACGAGAGAAGCGCTATGGAACAAAAATAGTTGAAAACGGATAAGGAACGAAGCACCGCGTCGATTAACGGATCAAATTTTGAAAAGGACAGAGAACTCGCCAAAGAAGAAAACAAAGAACAAAGAAGAAGAAAAGAGACGTCGTTTTTACGAAATGAGACAACAACACCGCTAGCCTTGCTATTTATTATACGTATCTTTCTTCATCGTTAAGTAATTTCGCTCGTTTTTAAAACCGTCTTGAGTTAATAAAATCGGTTTTAGTAAAAGTTTCGGTAATAAAACGGAATCAATAATAAATAAATTTAGTGAGTGAAAATAAAATAAACTCAACTAGTTAACGTAAATAATACGATATCAGCTTGAATCGGAATTATTAGCGATTTTTATGAAACTAACGGATATTAATAAAAATTGCTAATTTAGTGAAATAAGCTCAAAATAGCTAATTGGACGGTTTTGTTCCCAAAATCCATCTCGGGTTCACTTAAAACAACTTTCATAAGGACTCGTAAAGAAACGGAAATTATTAAATAAATAAACTCGAACTAACTTCAATAAACTTATTAATGATTATTAAAATTAACGTATCGAATTATGATGAAATTAATTAATTAGCTAAGCATATATATATAAATCGTTAAATGATGTAATTAAATTCAAAATAGCAATTAAAAGAATTTTATCCAACTTAATAAAATACGGGGTGTTACAATCACCCCATCTTTTAAAAAGTTTCGTCCTCGAAACTTGAAAGTATAAATGAAAGGTTATAAAAAATAAAACTGGAATTGGAATCGGTAACCAAAACATTTTAAAGGTTATTTATCGTAAGAATCAAAATTCTTTCAAAAGTTTCAATTAAAATTTTCCGACAGAACCAGATTCTCATCAAGGGAACGAAAGTGTTCTCGTTACGTATTCAAGAACATCACATTCCAAATCAAAGATAAGGTCAAAAGGCAAATCATTTGTATAAATCAAAAATCAAAATACCTTCAAAAACATTAATGAAGAGTTTTCAAAAACATAAGTCTCATTCATGGAACGGAATTGCTCTTGTCGTGCACACAAGAACGCTAACTTTCCAAGTCAGAGACAGATTTAAAACAAAAACTATTCGCCGACAAGCGTAGAACAAGTTATCAAACGTTTCCAATAACTAGTTCTAACATCCGATCAACGTTAAAATCAAAATAAGAGAAAGGTAATCTACTCAAATTTTCTTTTGCAAAAAGTCAAGATAGAAATAAAGGTTTCACTTTTAAACTCGAAAGGGAATCAAATTTCTGAAAATGTAATCTTAAACTTTGACAAAGAAATCATAAATAGATCAAGGTTAACAGAAATTGGATAAAATTTAAAGAAATCTCGGGTTTAGCGATTAAAATCATGATAAAGAAGTCTATACTCAAGGAACAAATATGGAATTAAATCAAATTTTCATTTTCAAATCTTTAAAAATAGGTTAGGTTTGCAGAAGTGACATAAACTTTTAAGAATGAATCGAAACTGGTAGCTTGAAAGTTTAGAAGTTGTACAAAAAGGAAAATAACTTAAATAGCATACAAAGTATGTTAAGAGAGCTCAAACTTAACCAACAAGAGAGCTATAATGAATTTCATAGGGTAAAAATTGAAGTCAAAATTACAAGGATGTCAAAGATAGAGTTTCACAAGATACGAGTGTCAAACTTAAAGGAGGAGCAAGATGAAGCGAGGAAATGAGGTATGAACGGTAACACTTATGGTCAAAGATAAAAGGGAAATTAGACAACAAGGAAATGTCAGATACTCAAATCTCAAACAACAATGTCATCACTCCACTAAGGAAACAAAGGGTAATAACCAGGTCAGGAAATGATAGAAAATTTAAAAAGGGATATATGAACATGTCAAGATGTGAGACTAAAAGAGTCGAATCATAAAGATAACTAGTTACCAACCAGTAAGAGATATTAGAATTAGGAAGGTATTCAAGACAAGGAAATAACGTGTGAACTTTTATACTTAAGAATCAAATCCAACCAAGGTATGAACGAAAGGGAGGAAAACGATTAATGGTACGAAAGAGGATTTTAAGACTTAATCCATACGCTTCCTAAAACTTAAGGTTCTCTCTAAAAAGGTCACGCCTATTAGGGTATTGTACCTTCAGGACACAACGACCAAATCCCAAAACAAGGGTCAAGGTAAAATAAATGCTCGCTTAAGGGGTGATAAATCGGTTAGATACTTCTTCCACCTATCTTATCACATATTAGGATTTCCCTAAATCAAATCTACCACTCAAGTATAAAAGCATCTCTTTATCTCAAGCACTCGACACAACCTCAATGTTTTAAAAACCAAAGAATGAATTGACAAAGACTTCTCAACAAAGTTCTCAAGGAACAACTAACACCAAATCACATTCCCAATCTATACGGGATTGTTAACATCTAAAAATGGGTTTTCTTCCAAATTCATATTCTAAACTTATCTCATGTTTACTCCTAAGGTGACGACGCTCAACCTACTAAGCTTTCAAATCCCAAACATAAACAACAAAGCCAAGTTCTATAACTTTAATTACATAGGCAACTCATTCCTAACACAAAGAATCCACCAATCGATTATACTCACTTTGTCAAGGAACTAGGTATAAGAATCACTAAGTATGTCGCATCACATTACCTAAGTCTTTCTAACATCACGACTTCTCAAAGCCAGGGTTAAGGGTCAGACACAACAATCTCCTCAAAAGTCGAATTTTCCAACCAAGGTCAACATTCCTCACAAGAAAGAGTACTATCTAATGGCGTTAAGGGAGGATAAGCAAATAACAAAGGACAAGTTAGGAGTACAAGCATAGCTTTTAAAATAAAACAGAAGGGAGTTTAGAAGGAGGATAAGCACCAAGAGATTAAGAATAAGGCAAGATACAAAAAGAACGAGAAACATCTTCAAGGAAGTAGAAGCATCCTTCAAAGGTTGAACAAATCTTCAATCCTCAACAATAGGCACTAAATCTTGATCTTCTTAAAATATAAGTGTCCTTTCAATGGAACGGAGATACTCTTGGCGATCACTCAAGAACATCAATATTCCAATTCAAAGACATAAAAATACATTTTTACACCAACAAATGATAAAACTAATTATCAGACGTCTCCAATAACAAGCTTTAACACTAATTGACGTTAAAACCAGTGAAAAACATTAAAATATTTTCAAAACCTTTAGTTCAAATTTTTTTATAATAAGGGTAATAACTCCATTACCTATAGATAAGCTCACGGTCATTGATCCAAGAACGTAACAATTATTAAATGACAATCAACAAACAGGTTAGTACCTAACAAAGAGCAAACACAAAGAGACTACAACATAAGGTCCTAAGTCTACCCATCTTACCCATCTCTCAAGTTTATTATTTTAAGGTCAAGTTATTTATATTGGGGTGCACAAACGTGCGTCGGGAGCAAATATGCTCTGATACCAACTGTGACACCCTCATTTATTGCGGAAAAATAAACACGTAATTCTAGAATAAAACTGCATGGATATGTTTGTAATAGGTTCATTTGGGTAAAAACCTGTAATTTTTAAAACCTGAACCTGTTATAAAGATATCCAAATTGGAAGGTGTCAAACATACAAGGTCTAACTAGAAGTTTCACAACATAACCATCGCTAAAGTCGCGAATAGCAAATTATACAACCAAATGTAAAGAGGGAGACATATGTCCCAAAAATGTATGTGACATAAAAAGTGTTTAAGGGTCACAATAAAATAAAGCCAATCTAGGTCCCAAGGTTACTTTGCTCGCTAGCTCGTCCATGTACCCCATATATGCATCACCTACTCCGTCAATCGCATTTTATACAAATACGAAAGCCACGATCAGTGGGGAGTAACTCCGAGTTCTCCCGGCCACGAAATGTCATAATTAATATAACATGTAAACATAAGAATATGAATACGAATCACACAATGCCTTAGCATATAGATGCTAGACAATCGTGCTTATCATGTGAACAACAATATAACAACACATAGTCCTAGCATGTGAATACTAGACCGACTCATACTACACTATCATGTGAATCACATAACATCCAGGAATCCAAACTCTATCAACCATAGCCGGCTTGCATCTCACCTTCTATGATTCATAGAATCATCAAACAAGAAAGGACAATATATCAAAGACAGGCATAAGTTCTTAGCACGGTCAATAGTCACTTTGTAACTCGAGTCTATACCACGAGGTAGGGAAGGTAATCGAACCGGTATCCTGGCTCGGGGTTCTATCAAAACATGGCCAAGACACAACACAACCCTAGTCCTAAATCACAAGACCTAGACATGCGGATACACACCACCGCACCCAAGACCCACAATTTTATAAAACCATGTGAGTACCCTAAGGAGTCCACCAAAGGGTTGGCTAGTACTTAAGCTGACCACTTACTCTCAAAATAAGTAACGAGGTCATGCCCCAACTTGGATATAAACCCACCAAGTCAGGAACACAAAGGCTATTGAGCAGGGAACATACACTTGTCAAAGACTATAAAGCCCTATCTATGATGAAGGCCGAAATACTCACCTAGGACCTAAATAAAACCAATCTAGGTCCAAGCTTGAATACTTTAGCCCACACCACACAAGACAAGTAGGACACCCACTTAACCATAAGAGGGCAAAAAGTACAACTTACCAACATAAATGCTAACATTCTATCATGTGAAAGGCTATATAAATGTCTATTCAGCAGACAATCCAACAATATCTCCAATATCAATAATAATCCAAATTCCAGCTAACTAACAGTACCATAATCCATGAGAATAAGCTAAAATGGCAAAGAGGCAACAAGACAAGAAGACTGAAGTATAATGCAACCAATTCATCCAACAACCAACATGTGAAATGATAATTACAAATATCAAGGCATAACATGAAACCTCCAATAACAACCAATCTCACCTCAAAGACAAACCCTCGACCCGAGTCCCGCGACGGGTCATCGGTCAAATCGAGGCTGACTGGTTTAAACCTAGTTTGACCAAACTCGTTCGGTCAATCTGGCCCAGCTCAGAGTCTTGGCCTACTTTGGCCCAAATCACAAAATTTTATCGCAATAAATGAGGGTGTCACAGTAACGAAAGTAACACATTATCAATCACCTAAACACTTAACAAACACCAAACACAACATCAATTACTAATGTGACATTAAATCGTCGAGTAACTCGGAATAGTTACCTTAAGCTAGAAAAAGGCAAATAATAACTTGAGAAAGCTTCTAAAACCCAAAATTACTCTTCATCTTCAACCACATATGAGCCACCTAAAATAATTATGTGAAAGGACGATATTAACGAATTATCGTTATATAAAATAAGAGACGGTTATTTAATTATATTTTAAATGACCCAAGCCTACACTACGAGCACCCATAGCCACGGCTCTTGGACCGTCTGAGCAGTCCTAAACGCAACTTCACGAGCAGCCATACCCGGCCTCACAACCCGCCACCACACAGCCCATATCAGCTCAGTTTTCAGACGGAAATAAGAAAGTTGGCTCAAACCACCAACCAAACAATGACCAAAACCAAGTATAAGACTATCTCACAGCCCCCTTTTTACAATTAGACACAATACAATCGCAGTTAAAATCCCAAATAGCATCCCAAAACAATCCCTACATGTCAGCATACACCGTCTTAAATATACCACTTACTAGCTAGCATCCCAAATGATCCCTAGAGGTCAGTATACACCGTCTCAATCATCTCCACATATCAGTATACACCGTCTCAACTATACAACTGACTAATTAACATCCATAATGATCCCTATATATAATTATACACCGTCTCAACTATAAAACAGACTAACCAGCATTCTAAATAAACATATTTTACAAGTAATATTGAGTAACCTATCATTGTTACCTTTTTCCGATTGAACTAATCATTTATGACTAACAAATCTTCTACCAGCCCGTCTATCTTAGCATCTACAACTGTCTTATAATAAATAAAGCCGAAAGTATAAATTGGGTTTGTAGAAATACATAACGAAAATGAATGTTACTTACATCGGAATGACGAGAACGACGAGAGGAGCGCTATGGAACAAAAATAGTTGAAAACGGATAAGGAACGAAGCACCGACGTCGATTAACAAATCAAATTTTGGAAAGGACAGAGAACTCGCCAGCAGAAGAAAACAAAGAACAAAGAAGAAGAAAAGAGACGTGCGTTTTTACGAAATGAGACAACGACACCTTTTTCGCTATTTATTATACGTATCTTTCTTCATCGTTAAGTAATTTCGCTCGTTTTTAAAACCGTCTTGAGTTAATAAAATCGGTTTTAGTAAAAGTTTCAGTAATAAAACGGAATCAATAATAAATAAATTTAGTGAGTGAAAATAAAATAAACTCAGCTAGTTAACGTAAATAATACAATATCGCTTGAATCGAATTATTAGCGATTTTTACGAAACTAACGGATATTAATAAAAATTGCTAATTTAGTGAAATAAGCTCAAAATAGCTAATTGGACAGTTTTGTTCCCAAAATCCATCTCGGGTTCACTTAAAACAACTTTCATAAGGACTCGTAAAGAAACGGAAATTATTAAATAAATAAACTCGAACTAACTTCAATAAACTTATTAATGATTATTAAAATTAACGTATCGAATTATGATGAAATTAATTAATTAGCTAAGCATATATATATATAAATCGTTAAATGATGTAATTAAATTCAAAATAGCAATTAAAAGAATTTTATCCAACTTAATAAAATACGGGGTGTTACACATACGGTTTCATCTTCAATGTAAGACGAGTCAAATTCGGAAAGGCCGTGAATGTGTCGAGCACATTAAATTGTAGCTCGTTAAAAATAACACGTTCACCCTGAAATTCAATAATTGCTTCTTGTAATCTAACCGGTTTATCACAAAAGGAGAATGTGGATGACTTTGGAACACGAGCAAAAAAGTAATCTAATTTCGGGGCATCAATAATAACCACTTTATTATTACTAGGATTATATGAAGCAAATAAATCCACCGACAATCGTTTCAAATTAGGGCTCGAACAATGAACAAAAAGGGGATCGTTCGCAGTAAACCTAACCATGAAAGACAATTCCTCGAGCAAAGGACAAACCTCAATTAATTTACTCAACCATTCGCATTTCCATGGAAGGATATGTATGTCCAACTTGTTCAAATGAGGTAACGGAATTAATTG
Source organism: Silene latifolia (assembly GCF_048544455.1). NCBI lineage: Eukaryota > Viridiplantae > Streptophyta > Magnoliopsida > Caryophyllales > Caryophyllaceae > Silene > Silene latifolia. The sequence continues at coordinate 19,838,728 of NC_133529.1, forward strand.
AAGGTTATTGGTACAAAACCCGCACCTCAATTTGATCGACACCAACGAAGTCGTTTGAAAAATACAAGCCACTGCCCGGTGTGTGTGGAGACTAACACTTTCGGGCAATGCTAAATTAAGGTGACGAACCTTTCGTTCACAAATTTGATGAATCCATCGATCGAGTAAAAAATGGCGATCATTTAGCGGATCAAAACCTCCCTGAATTTGGAGAGTGAAAGTATGAATGAAAGGTGAGGCAAGTTTGTCCATGATTCGATCAAAAGTAATGAACGAACCAACGGTAAGATTGTCGACGCAGACGGAGTTTATGTTAGAATGTAAATATCTTATGCCCTTATTTTAGGAGATATGATTGTATATTTTGTTATACATATCTTGTAGGTTTAGTTAAGTTGTTATTTGTTACCTAATATTTAGGATAGCAAAAGATATGATTAGGGCAAGTTATGAGTATATATGTAAACCTATGTACGTTGCTTTTTTCATCAATGAGAATTCTGTTCTTCTCAATTCCAAACTTTCACATGGTATCGTGAGCAGTAAAAAAAAAACAAACAAACGATCCTGATATTGTCTTCTAAGTCGACCAAAGTATGACTGGAGACGATAAATCAAAAGGTAACGATAAATTGAAAGGTAGCATGGGAAGTCCAAAGACAATTCCCACAACTTCACCACTGTTCTTACATCCTTCGGATAATCCGAATTTAATGGTTACGCAAATTATTTTCAACGGAAACAATTATGATCTTTGGGCAGAGGCCGTCAAAAACGGTCTTGATGCAAAAAACAAATTGGCGTTCATTGAAGGGAAAGTAAAGAAGCCGATTTGTAATGATGAAGAAGAAAGTATTGAATCCGTCGCATGGAGACAATGTAATGCTATGATTAGGGCATGGTTTCGGAATGTAATCGATCCGAAATTACACCCAAGCATTACGTTTTCAGTATCGGTTCAAGAGATTTGGGAAGAACTCCGTGATAGGTATTCAGTGGGTAATGCGCCTAGAGTGCACCAACTAAAGCATGAACTTAATGAGTGCAAACAGGGATCCGACTCGGTTGTCGAATACTACACACGGCTCAAAACCATTTGGGATGAGCTAGGAAATTATAGCAAGGCCAAGGAATGCACATGTGGAGCAGCGACTTCGATCATTAAGGAGAAAGAAGAAGAAAAGGTTCACCAATTTTTAATGGGTTTGGAGTCGACATTATACGGAAATATTCGAACAAATCTATTAATGGAGGAACCCATCGCCACTCTCACCCATGCGTATGGCATAGTGTTAAGGGAAGAACGTCATGCTTCCATGACCAAAGTCAAGGAAGAGCGAGTAGATGCGGCAATGGCGACTCGAGTCAATACAACAAGAGGAAGAAGCATCGATGATGAACCATATGTACCACCACAGTGTACTCACTGTAAAAAGTACTACCATACCGAGGAGAACTGCTATGACAAACATGGATACGAAGTAGTCAAAGCAAGAGAGCATGGCGGTAGTAGGAGATGTTGGGAAATGTGTCCTCAACAATAGTGCGATCACATGATTTAAATATCATTATTAAATCTCATTTTAAGAATACATGTGGGATGTAATATTTTACAGTCAACTGGTCCACACATATCGGTAATGATTGGCTGACTAGAGTTTGACATTACGCCGTGCGACGATGGTGATCCGTTGATCCCCTTAGGTCATACCTATAGGGAAATACTCTTAATTGATTATTTAATTAATCGTATACCGATACGAGTTAATTAAATTGCTTAAAATTGACGGATGATTTTGTGAGTATAATTTACGTATCTTATTGTAAATATGATTAAATGAGACACGGTCTAAGTAATCGAATTATTTTATTACTTAGATGAAATTATTGTTTACAGAAACAATTGAAACGGAATGAATAAATTATTATAAATACAGAATGTTGTAGTTTATAATTTGGAAATATTTTTGGTACAAGTAATTACGAATTACTAGTCGATTTTGTAAATGACATATTTTATGAGTATGTTGATTTTTAATATGTTAAAAATACATTACATTGTGACATGTCATGTAACATGTTACATGTGACAAATTTGACAAATGACAAAATAAAATGGATTCTCCATTTTATGCTTAAAACCGAAAATGAGGAGGGAGTGTAAGATATGTATTGTGTTTTTATCTTGAGTGGAAAACACAATTATCATATCTAAGTAGTAGCCATGCATGTAACACCCAGGATATTTAAGAGCATTGTTGACCGTTAATGTTGACCAAACAGACCTTAGGGATGAATGGGTGAGGGATCAGACTTGTATCATGAGGTTTACAGGATTGCTTACTCGACCTAGTTGAGGCTACTCGGCCGAGTATCCCCGATACTCGACCGAGTAGAGCCTACTCGGCCGAGTACTCTTGTACTCGACCGAGTATGGCTGCTGTCGACACGTTAATATAAACGCAAGTTCGCGAGATTCATTTCATTTCTCATTTCTTCGACAGTTCCTCTTTCTCTAACCCTAGCCTACCTCTCTCCCCTATCACCCCATATCTTCACACTCTAATAGAGTTAGCTTAAACCTCCGCCATAGGAATGTCGGGAATCGCAGAGGAAGGATGACGTGGGTGGTGGCCGTCTATGTCATCGTCGATGTGTGATGTTAGGTGAGTTTCTGCCTTGTGTTCTTTTGAGTGATTCTTTGAGTATAGTTGTGTAATAGGAGATGATTATCATTGTTAGGTTGCTTATTGGAGTCGTGCGTGGTCAGAAATGGAAGTCTTGCATGCTTTGCGATGAGGTAGGGTTTCCCTACTCAGTTTACTGTTAATTGATTTAGGATTGTGATTGCACTGTGTATGATTGTTATCTGCTGATCATCGGAGGTTGGGTGTTGTGGTGACGGTGTGGATGTGGTTGTGTTGTGATGGTGGTGGAGTCACTTGCGGGAGTGACTTCACACCCTAGTTCGCCCTCCGTGGAACCCGCCACGGGAGGGGATATGCACATTAAGGGACAGGGATTATTAGTCGCTCGTTGATGGGCTGGACTAGGTGGGATGGGCTGCGGTCACCCATCGGCGGCGAGGATTACCCGTTGCGATGGGTAATGGCGGGGCTACACCCTTCGGGGTGTAGTCGATTCTTGTCTTGAGTCATGAGACCGGGATGGAGGATGATCACTGTTTATATTGTTGTTACGTCTTACACTTGATTAGTCAAGATCGACCCGTTGTTGTTGTTTTGTGAAACCTGCGGTGATCCATTCGGGGATGGTGAGCATTGGCTTAGCAGTTTGTTGATTGTGGCTTTCTTTGGGATTGGAGGGATCGAGTCATCACGCTACCGTTCTAGAGAGGCAGTGTCATTAGTGTTATGGTTGTACCTTTATTATAAAGACATTGTATTAAGTTGTATTGTATGAGACATGTTAATAATATATGATTGTTCTTTAGTTGTCTAATTTGATCTACTCCCTCGGGAAACCGAGATGGTGACACCGTCTTACACTGGAATGGTCCTTGGTAAGGCATTTTGGTGTGCGGGGGTGTTACAAAGTTGTATCAGAGCCGACGATTTTGGAACCTGAACCAATGAATCTAATGAATATAGGGTGTCAATTAAAATGAACCTGGTGTATGTACGTTGGGAGCCCCAGCCGATGCTAGATTTTGGGTGAGTAGGCGCCCTCATTCCAAAATCATGGCCCCATCGGACTTAAGCTAGACACGGAAAAGGGTAGTTAGTGAGAGTCGTTGATTTCTTGGTAATGATTGTTGTGTGTATCTATTATTAGGGTGATACGTGTTTTGATGTATGTGTGGAAAAGTTGAAGTGAGCGATGGAATTGTTGTAATGTGAGATCGGCGATAAGGTAACCTATTTGTTTCACGATGAATGTGTTGTGTGTTGAATTACTGCGTTGTAAATGTGATTAAGGTGTATGTCTGGTGATTAGCAGAATTAGAGATGATGTGATATAGAGCTAAACCTTGTAGGTACCGTAATTAGATTGTTGACATATGCCATATGGGTACAGGATAATAGTTTCTTGGCATAGTGAGGAATGAAGGTAGGAGTGATGATTGTTTGATGATGGATGTACAGATATACGTGTTGTTATGTGTTTATGTGGTAGAAATCAGCTTTAATAGTGACAAGCCGGTTGCACGGAACTCCGAACGATATTATTTGATTTTTTGCAGGAACAATGAAAAGTTACGACTTCTTCTTTGTTTTCGGAAAACTCGACCGAGTAGATGAGTGTACTCGACCGAGTAGACCATACTCGGCCGAGTATACAGCTACACAACCGAGTGCCCGTTTTGTGAGAATATTAATCGCTTCTGTTCTTCAAAACTCGACCGAGTAAGAAAGGTACTCGACCGAGTAGTGGACACTCGGCCGAGTATCCTAAATACTCGACCGAGTACTCGACACTCGGCCGAGTATTCCCAATACTCGACCGAGTATTGCTGTAGCAGGACTTATGCGGGTTATACAAAAACCCTATTTTTGTCCCTTTCTTCCTTATTTCCGCCTCCCATCTTTCTTTTCCTTCTCTCTAAAAACTCCATATCCTACCTTCCTCAAGCTTTTGGGTAAAATTTGGGTATTCCACTTGTTCTTGCTTGCCTCAAACCAGTTTAAGGTAAGGTTTAAACTCAATTTTTCTCACTTGTTTTCAAAATTTTGGTATAATAGTATGCTATATCTCGATTTCCTTGCTAAAACAATGGATATTTAGTCTTTAATTTGTTGATTCTTGGATTCAACTGTATTGTTTCTGAAATCTTCCTTGCTAAACCAATCTTGTGTATGCCTTGATTGATTAAGTTCATGGGTTAAAACTCAATTTCTGAAATCTAGGTTTAGCAAAAAAAAAAAAAAAAAAAAAAAAAAAAAAAAAAAAAAACGAATTGTTTCTGAAATCTTCTGGTTGTTGATGATTATTCCCTAATTTGAAACCAATTAAAGCTTGTAATCATATAAATTGTAAGGTAATTGGTGATTTTCTGATAAATTGTCTTAAAAGTATGGTTTTAAAATCGTTTTACAATTGAAAACAAATCCAGTCTTTTTGCGCTAAGAATTTTGTGTCAATCCCCTGTTAAAGAATTGTTCTCTTGCAGTATGGTGAAAACCAGAGGCTTACCCAACAAAAGAACTCATACTAATGTTCAGCTTGAGACTGAGTCAGGTCCACCCAAAGATCGAACCGGTAGTTCCGCCGGTGGAGGCACATCCATCGGTAATTTTCTCCGATTACAATCATCGTAAGGCTTTTGTGGCTCTTATGCGTCGTCCTTTTCGCCCCACCCGTTGTGTTAACCCTAGTATCCTTGAGACTTTGGGGATCAAGGAGGACATATTTCATATTTTCAAGATTTTGGGCATGGAGGGGTTATATCGTCTGAGAAAGAAATCCTACCCCCACTTGACCTTAGAGTTTTTGAGCTCTTTTGTTTATGATAAGAAGGGAAAGATTGTCTCTTTTCGTCTCATGAATGAGGATCATGAGCTTACCCTGGACGAGTTGGCTGACCATTTGGGATTAGAGGCCGAGGAGGATGATTACCTTAGTGATGTGGCCAAGAATAGTGGTGCACCCCTTTACCTTCCTTATTTGACTGGTAGACATGCCCCTAGTGCCAGTGCCATGCATATTAATGATGTTCAGCACGTTTCCCTTCGTATGTTTCTGAGGATGATGACTTGTTTGTTATACTCGAGAGATGATGTGAGCAAGCTTAATTCTCATGAGGTCATGTTACTTATGTCTTACCTCAACCTACACCGTCGAAACCATTCTACTACAAAGTGCCCTGGTGTAGTGTGCTCTAGTCTTGAGCGCATGGCACAGATCCGAGACCCGACACATTGCTGCGGGCCATAGTGACCCGCCTAGCTCGGCCTTTGACAGATTTTGAGGCCCCACCTCCTGAGAGGAATGAGTATGTTGAGATTGTGCCTACCATGGACGCTCAGTACTGGTGTCAGAACCGATGGTTGAGGAGGATGGATGATGGATCGTATGCCTGGAGAGTAAGGGGAACTATGTGGATGGTGCTTCCGGACCCAACTCATCTCCCTGTTGTTGATCATTTGGCTGAGTGGGTCACTTGTGCCATTCCTAGACCTGAGCCCCAGTCCTATCTCATTGACCCGCGGATTCTCCCGGACCTCCCCGAGCCTGTCACGATGCACGAGGGACGGCGAAGAGCACCTCCCCACCTCGGGAGAGTCACGGAGTGAGGCGATCTAGGCCGACCCGGTTGTATCCGAGCCCTCTTACTCTACTCCCGACTCCTATCCTTCTTGCTACCCTTACCAGTGTCGCCCTACCCCACGATGCATGATCCCGAGATGCGGCCGCATGAGTTGGCCGAGCGGATCTCCTCTACTTTGGTGCTCCGCAACCTACATGAGATGACCCTTAACCAGGGCATAGGGACTCGATTAGCACAGGCTGTCTGTGGAGGGGACCGGGGTGGATACGGGGGTATTTCACGGCTATGGAGTTGACCCGAGTTCTCGGAGACCTCCGGAGGAGACCGAGTTTGGCTACCTCGCGGGACCATGGGGGAGCCAACTCGCGATCGATTAGGAGGGGACTACTCGGCAGCAGCAGCAGCGGGCTTTCCAGAGCATGGAGTTCAGTGCGGTACTTGGGCGCGGTGGTGATGATGACATGGAGGAGGGTCCTCGTTATTGATCTTATGTTGTTAGACTATTTGGTTTGATTTCTTTGAGGTTGGATTTATTTGGTTGTGATGGATTTGTTTCGTTGCGTTGGATTTCGTACTTTTATTTTGGATATTTCTTTCGGGATTTATTATCCATTGCTGGATGACTGTACTCGGCCATAAGGCCGTTATTTACTTAATTATCGTATGGAGACGTGTTGAATGTTGTGTATGTTAGGAATTGGTTGTGTTTAATATTGCTGTGAAGAATTTGATGCAGGTTGACGGTGAATACTCTAAGTAATGTCGTCAAAAGCTCTCTGGATGTGGTAATTCGACCGAGCATAGTTACTACTCGACCGAGTAGAGCTTACTCGGCCGAGTATACACATATACTCGACCGAGTAGAGCTTACTCGACCGAGTAGCCTTTCACATTCGGCCGAATATTGCTGAAACAGAGAACTGAAGGGAAATAGCTAAGTGAATTGCATAAGTTATGTGATAATTGTATGAAAGAGTTGTTAATACCTTATTTTGCTATTTTGTACAATAACATGTTCCACAGATGGATTATGATCGTATCACGGATACGTGATTGTTGGAATAGGCTATGAATTAGTGGATGTTTCGCGGTATAACATTGGTGCGTTACTAGAATCTTAAATTATTTGGGGGGGGGGGAATAACTGTGTCATTAAAGCATATGAAAGGTAATACCATACTCATATAGCGGGGTAGTTGAAACAAGTTTTATGCGTATATATATATATATTTGGTTACAGTGATAATCGCCTCAACGGGTTACGCATCCAGCTGCTATTTCTTATTAATTCCATATTTTTATTGTTATACACTACTTGGTTGCTGAAACATTTTGTCTTTATAAGCCACAAGTATGTAATGTCATAAAGTAAGTTGTGCTAAAAGAGGGAGATGGTCGCGGTTGTGTTTCATTTTGTTTGTTGTTTTGTTTTGAGTCGGGGTGACGACTTTTGTGGTGACTTCTATAATTCCTTGGTGTTGTTATATGTGGTTAGTATAGTCTTGTAGCGTAGTGTTGTGCTTTGTTTTATAGTGCAGTGTGCCGTCATGAAATACTTTTGGCTTTGGGCACGGGAAGTGGCTAGTGGTGAACTTCGGGGACGAAGTTCCTTTAAGAGGGGAAGAGTAATGTCGCGGAATTAAGCATTTAATTATGTGAAATATGTATTTAGTTATACCTATGATTTTGGAATCACATGTATGTTAGGCATGTTAATATTCGGAATTTACGTTCATGTTTCCTTGAAGCTGTAGACATGTTGTATTCAAGTAAGATGAAGGTTATACTATGCACGGGTGTCTCAACTCAATTTTTTTTATGATAATTGATATAAGTGTACAGATCGTAGTGGTTTACAATTGTGTATGGTTTGCATTTGTATGTTGATATGTTGGTATGGTTGAGTGTTGTCTGGTGTATTGCTTCGCTTTTGTGTATGGTTGATAGTAGTTGTGTCGCGTTTGGCAAAAGAATGCATGTGAGTTCACTAATTTCCGTAAGAGTATGTGAAAGTTGGTGAGTAGTATTGTTTGGAGGGGTAGCTGGGGATAGGTGATTGTGTTTGAGTAAGATGGTAAGATGGTAATGTCAGATGGTGTAAATTTGTGCACCTTGGTGTGGGTGGTTAATGTCTTGGTACGTAAACCTGAGGAGAGTGTCGTGCGGGCTGAACTTCGGGGACGAAGTTCTTTTTAAGGGGGGAAGATTGTAACACCCAGGATATTTAAGAGCATTGTTGACCGTTAATGTTGACCAAACAGACCTTAGGGATGAATGGGTGAGGGATCAGACTTGTATCATGAGGTTTACAGGATTGCTTACTCGACCTAGTTGAGGCTACTCGGCCGAGTATCCCCGATACTCGACCGAGTAGAGCCTACTCGGCCGAGTACTCTTGTACTCGACCGAGTATGGTTGTTGTCGACACGTTAATATAAACGCAAGTTCGCGAGATTCATTTCATTTCTCATTTCTTCGACAGTTCCTCTTTCTCTAACCCTAGCCTACCTCTCTCCCCTATCACCCCATATCTTCACACTCTAATAGAGTTAGCTTAAACCTCCACCATGGGAATGTCGGGAATCGCAGAGGAAGGATGATGTGGGTGGTGGCCGTCTATGTCATCGTCGATGTGTGATGTTAGGTGAGTTTCTGCCTTGTGTTCTTTTGAGTGATTCTTTGAGTATAGTTGTGTAATAGGAGATGATTATCATTGTTAGGTTGCTTATTGGAGTCGTGCGTGGCTGTAAATGGAAGTCTTGCATGCTTTGCGATGAGGTAGGGTTTCCCTACTCAGTTTACTGTTAATTGATTTAGGATTGTGATTGCACTGTGTATGATTGTTATCTGCTGATCATCGGAGGTTGGGTGTTGTGGTGACGGTGTAGATGTGGTTGTGTTGTGATGGTGGTGGAGTCACTTGCGGGAGTGACTTCACACCCTAGTTCGCCCTCCGTGGAACCCGCCACGGGAGGGGATGTGCACATTAAGGGACAGGGATTATTAGTCGCTCGTTGATGAGCTGGACTAGGTGGGATGGGCTGCGGTCACCCACTGGCGGCGAGGATTACTTGTTGCGATGGGTAATCTGGCAGGGCTACACCCTTCGGGGTGTAGTCGGTTACTGTGCGAGGTCATGAGACTGGGATGGAGGATGATCAGCTGTTTATATTGTTGTTCTGTCTTACACTTGATTAGTCAGTACTGACCCCGTTGTTGTTGTTTTGTGAAACCTGCGGTGATCCATTCGGGGATGGTGAGCAGTTGGCTTAGCAGGTTTGTTGATTGTGGCTGCTGGGATTGGAGGGATCGAGTCATCACGCTACCGTTCTAGAGAGCCAGTGTCATTAGTGTTATGGTTGTACCTTTATTATAAAGACATTGTATTAAGTTGTATTGTATGAGACATGTTAATAATATATGATTGTTCTTTAGTTGTCTAATTTGATCTACTCCCTCGGGAAACCGAGATGGTGACACCGTCTTACACTGGAATGGTCCTTGGTAAGGCATTTTGGTGTGCGGGGGTGTTACAATGCACACCTACCTTTTGAGAAGAGCAAAAATGAAAGGCATTGGGCATGCTACCCAAGGCCATTTTTTCGGCCATTCCACAAGAAAAGAAAAAAGAGTTTTTCTCTTACATATTATTATTATTCATTCCTTTCACAATATAATTTTCTAGTGTAAGAAAATGCATAATCTCTACAATATGTGATTTTTCTAGAGAAATAAAATCTCATATACTCCCTCTTGACCGACTAATTCAAGAGCCAAAATACAATTTATTTTGTGTCAATTTTATAGTAAAACTAATATTATTACTAGATCTAAATAATATTGGTTAATTATGAGTTTCCTTGGGTATATGCTTTTGGGTGGGATTCTATACTTGAATCTTGTTCATCCATAAGGAAAGCTCAAGAACAAGTGAGTAGGTGAACTCACTTGTGCCCTTATCCGAAAATCACAATGTAAGATGATGGTTTCTTCTTTATATTGTTTATTAGTTTGCATGCATAAGATCCACCATTTAATTTTATGACAATTAAATTAAAACATATATGAATATGTTGAGTATATAGATCTTCTTTTCCTTCAATCGGTATCAAGAGCCATGGTTGTTTGCATGCAAATCGGTTAAAAGTTTTTCCGAGTTATAAAGATTAACATATAAAACTTGTAAAATTTGTGTTATTATGATATATCACGAAATTAATTCATGCATGTTAAAATTTCTGGTCCTAAAATGTTTTAGTATATTTTGGTTAAATTTACGGATTTTTATTGTTCATATTATACAATAATGGCATTTAAATGTGATTATATGAGTAAAAAATGTCATTTTCGGTCTAAAATTAGCTATACTTCAAATTTTCCAGTGATTTTTGGATATGTTGTCACATATATTATTTTGAGATAACCTGTAAATTTTCATAATTTTTGGACTTGTTATGCTCGAAAAATGGATTTTTCATTATTAAATTCGGATTTAGGTGAAAAATAGGTTAATATGAGATAAATTTCGAATCTGGTCATGGAAATTTAGTATGTTGTCACATGAAATTTTACAAGATGTGTGTAAAATAATGGGCTATAGTGAAGTCTTTTTGCATGATTTATGGATTTTTGAAGAAAAATAGCATAAATAGTGACATTATTAATGAAAAATTAATAAAACATAATCTATGACTAAGGAAAAACGTTATATGTTGCATTTTATTATCTTTTTCAGATCTAAAATTGAAAAGTTAATGAATATAATTTTTCCATGTTTTTATGATTATTTTAGTTAAAACCGATAAACCGCAACATTGTTTTTCCGGAAAAAATTTTGAAATTTTTAACCTAAGTTTTAGAAAATTATGAGTGTCATGGTATTTTTCCAGAATGTTCATGAGTTTAAATTTCAAATTTTGAATTTATTTGAAATTTTGTGATTTATTTGAAGTTTATAGCTTATTTTTGTAATTTTTTAGTCCATTAATGAACAATTTTATAAATATGAGTTAATTATGGTCAAATTATTAAGGAAGACTAAATTTTGAGTCCTAAGAGGTTAGGGTAATTAACTTATGCATAAATATGAATTTATGTAATTTTTTGTGATTGTAAAATTTGAAATCACGCAAATCCGTAAAAATCGAGTAATATACGATATTGGCTAATTAAAGGCGATTTAGCATAAAATTGGGCATGTTCATACATATTATAATGCTGCATTTTCTTTATGATTGTCATAATTTTAATTTATGTAATTTTGAATTATGTAATTTTACTTAGTATGGCCTTAGATTTTAATTGGTATTTCCCGAAATGTATGGGAATATCGATTCGGTTGTAATTTTATTGTGATCTCGTATCACCGTTTTGTAATTTAATAGATTTATTTTATTTTAGTTACAAATGTATAATAGGAAATTATGTAATTTATTATGTAATTTAATTCATCTCGGAGTTCCCAAAGACGGATTTCTTCAAGATGGCGATACATAAAGACGGTGTTACCTCGAGATGCGTGCCACAACCGAAGTTCAAGGGACCAATGGAGTTGGTTTCCGAATATGTAATAGTTAAATAGTTTTTCTATTTTAGGAAAGGCCATACTAGGATTTATTTATTTTTATGCTTGCATTTTATTTTATGTCGCATGCATCGCTAAATCGCCATAACTAAAACATGCATCTTCTTTTATCGAGTTTATCGACCGTGTCAATTAGAATTATCGTAGTTCACCGCTTTAGTTCACTTAAAACGTGATAGATAATAAATTGACATGACCTCTCGCTAAAACAATTAATTGAGACATAGCCTTACCGAATAGTAGAAACCATGAAAACCTATTTCGCGAGGGAGTGCGCTCGGCCCCACCGGGTACAAACCTTGTTACGTAGGGGAAGTGGGTGATAAATGTCTATCCACCGAATTCATGTTGATAAGGGATGTATCGGCCACACCGTGCCCAAGTTAATGTGGGTTTGGATCATGGACACATTTATTCGAAATTTGGATTGAACTCAACAAAAGTTTTTGATAAGGGATGTATCGGCCCCACCGTGCCCTTGTCGGATGTGTTTTGGGCTAAAGATAAATGTTAATGTAATATTATCGACCAAGAGTTCTAAAAGTAGAATCGATTAAACGTTAATCCACCGAGTTATATTGATAAAGGATGTATCGGCCCCACCGTGCCTAAGTCAATATGAATTTGGGTCTTGGAATCATTTATCATAATTGGGTAGAGGTCACTATGTAAATGCTATACTTGTTTTTCAAGTATTAATAAAACGATAAATGTTAAGTTTTCCACTATTCCGTTTTTATATTGTTCTATTTCTTTACCACAATTCATATATGATATCATTTCGATTTTGATACAAATCTCCATTAAAACATCGTAACTAAAGACAAAATTTGAATTTGCTTCTAAAACCTCAAACGAACCATTGCTAAGGATCTTTTGTAAAGAGTATAGATTAAAGTTATTCATTATCAAACAGGTTTTTTGATTCTAGACTAACACATCTACTTACAATGGATTGTTTTTCATGTACTTAAATGAATTAAGTACCTTGAAGCGATAAATTGTTTTGGTAATTAGTTTTGTCAAGAATTCGTAATTGACCAAAATAACGCAACCACTTCAATGAAAGTTTTAAGACTAAAACGAACAAATGAAGAGTAATCTTCATGAATTAAATTTTGCTTCTCAAAGCAAAGACTCATTGAAATGAGTGGGAGCATTCTCTTAAACCGTTAAGATGAGGACGAGGTTCAAGAAGTAAAGATTATAATGGAATTGATACAAGGTAATGTTAAAGGTAAAGTTGTTGAGAATGACGATACTAAACCTATCAATCCCGACCGATAAGTTTCCATTGTCTTAAATGTTGGACACGAGAAAGGAAACTACCCCAAATTATTGAAGTATCAACAAGTTAGTTGTTGGACATCTAATTGAACCTTCTTCTTTAATTGTTTATTTGATTAAACATAAAATTTTGCTAGTACTACTTCGTCAATATTAGAAACCAATGGAGGTTTTCATCATTGTACTTGATACATAGGATGATTAGAATATGACGACTAGCAACAATAATGTCAAGAGATAGAGTCATTGTGTACTAAATCTAGTTTTTGGGTTTGGAGTTGTACTTAATTGTGACTATTAAGTACATAAACTCTAAATAAGAATACAAACTTGTTAAGATACAAAAGAGGTTTCACTTTTGTGACCCTATACACCACGATTTGATGTATGGCTAGCCCTTTATCAAGGTGATTATATTCTAAACCAAACTAGAATGATATATCATGAAGATGATGCAAGACTCAAATTGGTAAACCAAGATTAAACCTTAAAATTTTGGAATGATGAACGCAAAGAGTTAACGAGTACTCTTGAAACCATTAGATTGTTAATGGTATATGCGTATCTTGTATTCAAAGCAAGATATCTCGTGCCTTTTGGTTGAAAAGGAGATCGAGGTTATAAATCATTGATCCATAATAGGTTGATCATTCTCTTTTACCAACGATTTAAGTTGACCCTAATGTGAAACTTAATCAGGTAAATAGAAAAATCTTTAAAGAAGTTTAAAGAGTTAAAGAAATCACGATTTAGTCGTGATGGAATTATCAAAGTGAAGACTTTGATATAAGCCAATGGAAATGTGATCTAATATCACAAGTTAATCTCTCTTAGCACGCATTATGAAATAATGTGTGATTGGATAAGAATTCAAACGCTATTCGATAATGTTTGGACTTCGATCAAGTTACTTTGAGTTACTTGATCCTTTTGGGGATTTTATCATTTTGTCTAAATTATTTTTCCACTAAATCGAATCATATGAGATATGAAATGGTAAGGGTACCATGTTTGTAAGTTTTCACAAGAAACAAAAGCTCATTTTTCCCTCTTCAATTATCACGAGTACGACGGGTTTGCGGCTCGTGAAGCTGTCTTTCTAAAATACAAGTTTATTTTTAGAAGATAGAGTGGGAGAAATTATTCAAGAGTCACAAAGAATGCCACAGAGAATGTTATGTCGCAAGAAATTGGTCTTTCTTGGCTACATGAGACGTTTTGTGTAAGACATTATACATTGTTTCTTCAAAACCTAGGAGGTTAAATTCGTCACTTGTTAAAAATGATGAATTCATGCTACTTTTAAGAAAGTAAAGAGCTTATAACTTACAAAAGAAATTGTTTGATTCAAGTTGATTACTTCTAGAAAGTAATGAACATATGACTTACATAAGAGTGTTTAAGTCACAACTCAATACAAGGCTTAGAGCCATGAAAATCCGAAACATAAGGGCTTGATTAGTGACAAAGGGTTTTGCACTAATAAAGAGATATTTCAAAGCAAGATTGGTTGCAAAGGGTTTTGCACTAATTGAAATGATTAAGTCTATTTGGATCTTCTTAGGGATTGTGTTTCATTATGAGGATATGCATACAGCAAGTGAATCTAAAACCCACTTCTTCAATAGAAGGAATGTATTCAATACATGTCATAAGTTTTATAGATTCTTGCAATCCTAAGATAATGTGAAACTTAAGAGAGGATCTTAAGTAGGACATCAATGAGTTTGAATCAACATTTTTATCATGTGATAAAACATTTCTCGATAAGTCGAGAAGTTGTGTTTATACATGGAGTTTAGTGGCAGTTACGGAATTTTTTAATTAGTCCGATATGTGGATGACATAGTGATCATTGAGAATGATTTAAGACTTTTGGAGTATTATAATACATCTTGAATATCCGGATTTATGAAGATAAATCCACATGATATTAGCGTCAGTAAGAAGTCTTATGTTGATAAGATTCATGACTAGTTCAATTAAATTGAACATATTTGATTGATTTCATTTGCTTCCGCTGCCGAATCAATTAAAAAGAAATGATGTATAACACTTCATATGCCTTGAGTATGATGAATTGTTTTCAAAAATCGAATTTAAGTAATCTTTACCAAGTAAGCTATAAAGATTACCCTTAAGTGCTTGCAGAAGCATTAAGGAAGTAAAGCAAAGTGTTTATGATGCAATTTTGTGTAAGGGTGTTACACAAGTGACAATTGACAATTGAGATTGCGCATGGTTTCCGACAAAACCATAATCAAAACACATTAAGATGGTTAAGATACCATTGTGGCTATGTTAATTAAGAAGTAGATTTTCTAGAATCGTTCTAGGCAATAAAGAACAATGAGAGAGATTTATAACGGAAATTGAGTACACTTCCAATCATGAGATGTGCAAGAGGATGAGTCCCGCACACTGTGAAAACAGTGGGAGCTATTCTTAGGCTAGAGGACCTATGTCTTGATTGGATCTCGACACGTACTCAGAAAGTTTTGTGATGCAAATGTATACATTACAGAGGAAAACGAGTATGTAGTAAGGTTGAGCAAGGTACAAGAAATTGATAAAACCTACTAACCAAAGCCTTCTCAAAGGCTAAACATGATGAGTCATGTCATTTCAATTAAATTGAAATGAACAACTACGTACAAGATCAAATTAGATTATAGAACATGAAATAGTAATCAGGCATTGACTATTCATGTGTGATAATCGCATTTGTCGTTCGAGTTTTATTTTAAAACTCTTTTATTATACTTTGTTACATCCAAACGGGTTGTAGAGACAACGTTGAACCCCGTTAAAGTGAACCCGGATTAACATAGTATTAGCCCATAGTCGCTTGTATGAGGTGACGTCTCGAAGTGACTAGAGTGTGATGCGATTGATGGCAAGTTCAAGTGTCATAGAGTCATGTGAGATGACTAGTCGATCACATAGGCGATTTATGTAGGAACACTTTGTCGGGCCTTATGACCGCTTATAGAGTTCTGGCAATTTATATAGCCTGGTCGTGGCGAGAGCTACTATAGTGTTCTAATGAGTCGATTCTTTTGACTAAAGACTATTCACCTAAGATGGCACGATTTGATTAACTTTGATTTGTGTTACTACGACCTTCGTAAATGGGGTCAAATGGGCATATTTTGGGTTATGATGGCTGTGGCTAGTCGAAGGGAATGAGTGCGATAGGAATTGTCCATCCCCTTGTCAGGGTTCAAACAATATCTCAGGGCCACTCGAGGAGTAATGAACTGGAAATGCGTGGCCACGCTCGGAAGGTATCTATGACAGATAAATCCGGTCAATCAGTTATTCTCCAGATCGAGGAAACCACTCTCGATATGATCACTTGCAAGTACGACCTGAAAGACACCTTGCATTGAGTGGTAGATAGTAATAGGACAAGAGAATTGGTGACGCACACTTGTCGAGGACAAGTGGGATATTGTTGGGAAATGTGTCCTCAACAATAGTGCGATCACATGATTTAAATATCATTATTAAATCTCATTTTAAGAATACATGTGGGATGTAATATTTTACAGTCAACTGGTCCACACATATCGGTAATGATTGGTTGACTAGAGTTTGACATTACTGTCGTGCGACGGTGGTGATCAGTTGATCCCCTTAGGTCATACCTATAGGGAAATACTCTTAATTGATTATTTAATTGATCGTATACCGATACGAGTTAATTAAATTGCTTAAAATTGACAGATGATTTTGTGAGTATAATTTACGTATCTTATTGTAAATATGATTAAATGAGACATGGTCTAAGTAATCGAATTATTTTATTACTTAGATGAAATTATTGTTTACAGAAACAATTGAAACGGAATGAATAAATTATTATAAATACAGAATGTTGTAGTTTATAATTTGGAAACATTTTTGGTACAAGTAATTACGAATTACTAGTCGATTTTTTAAATGACATATTTTATGAGTATGTTGATTTTTAATATGTTAAAAATACATTACATTGTGACATGTCATGTAACATGTTACATGTGACAAATTTGACAAATGACAAAATAAAATGGATTCTCCATTTTATGCTTAAAACCGAAAATGAGGAGGGAGTGTAAGATATGTATTGTGTTTTTATCTTGAGTGGAAAACACAATTATCATATCTAAGTAGTAGCCATGCACACCTACCTTTTGAGAAGAGCAAAAATGAAAGGCATTGGGCATGCTACCCAAGGCCATTTTTTCGGCCATTCCACAAGAAAAGAAAAAAGAGTTTTTCTCTTACATATTATTATTATTCATTCCTTTCACAATATAATTTTCTAGTGTAAGAAAATGCATAATCTCTACAATATGTGATTTTTCTAGAGAAATAAAATCTCATATACTCCCTCTTGACCGAATAATTCAAGAGCCAAAATACAATTTATTTTGTGTCAATTTTATAGTAAAACTAATATTATTACTAGATCTAAATAATAGTGGTTAATTATGAGTTTCCTTGGGTATATGCTTTTGGGAGGGATTCTATACTTGAATCTTGTTCATCCATAAGGAAAGCTCAAGAACAAGTGAGTAGGTGAACTCACTTGTGCCCTTAAATCCGAAAATCATAATGTAAGATGATGGTTTCTTCTTTATATTATTTATTAGTTTGCATGCATAAGATCCACCATTTAATTTTATGACAATTAAATTAAAACATATATGAATATGTTGAGTATATAGATCTTCTTTTCCTTCAGGAGAGGGGGCACTAGCAACCGTGGTGGATGTGGACGAGGCAGAGGCAGGAATCAGGGAAATCAACGAGCCAATGCCGTGGGAACTGGAGCAGGGTCGAAGGCGTCATAAGGCGTGCAACAAAATTTACCTTTCACTAGCGAAGAAATTGACAGACTGAAGATCCTGTTGAGTGCGAGTCCAGACGGTAATGATAAACTAAAAGGTATGAAGTTAACCATTAATGTTGAGTGGATGATTGATAGTGGAGCTTCCTATCATATGACGTGAAGACGAGATTTGTTAACGAATGTTTGGACAGACGATGTCTCGAAAGTGAGCTTACCAGATGGACGAGTTGTTGCAGCTAGTATACATGGGGAAGTGAGATTAAATGATAAACTCGTTTTACAGGATGTGCTATTTGTGCCAAATCTCACATGTCACCTTATTTCTGTCCAACAACTAATAAGTGAACAGAATTGTGTAATAACGTTTTATTCGGATTATTGTGATATGCAGGACCCGATTACGAAGACGATGATTGGACGGGGTGAGCATAGACATGGTGTGTACTACTATCAGTCGAAGGAGACAAGGGAGGATGATAAAGTGCGTAAAGTGACGCTGACAAAGGAAGAACGGTTGTGGCATAAACGATTAGGACATCCGTCAAAGAGTATTTTTTCCCGTTTTTCTAATTTAGTTGGATGCAATTTACATTGGAACTCGGATTTTGTTTGCGATTCATGTTGTCGAGCAAAACTTTCTCGAACCCCTTTCAAAATAAATAATAAGAAGTGCGATGTTTTATTTGGATTAATTCACTGTGATATATGGGGCAAATATCGAGTAGCAAGCTTAACACAAGCACATTATTTTTTGACCATAGTGGATGACCATAGTCGGGGCGTATGGGTTTATCTAATGAAAGACAAAAGTGAAGCAGGCGATTTTATGAAAATATTTTGTCAAATGGTTAAAACTCAATTTGATACTTGTGTTAAGAAAATTCAAAGTGACAATGGCACGGAATTATTATCCGGACCAATGCAACGATATTACAATGAAAATGGGATTAAATTTCAAACTAGTAATGTGGATACACCCCAACAAAATGGTAGAGCAGAAAGGAAACACCGTCACATATTAGAGAAGGCACGAGCCCTGCGGTTCGAAGGAGGGTTACCATTAATTTTTTGGGGAGAATGTATATTGACCGCAGCCTACCTTATAAATAGGACACCTACCCCGTTATTGGATGGGAAAACACCTTATGAGATTTTGTATCGAAAGAAACCTTGTTTTGACAACGTCAAAGTGTTTGGGTGCTTGTGCTATGCACATAATAAAGAAAAACCTCGAGACAAGTTTGGAGAGCGAGGAAAAAGGTGCATATTCATAGGTTACCCACATAGCAAGAAGAGGTGGAAGGTGTACGATTTAAAGGAAAGGCGAGTTTTTGTGTCGCGTGATGTGGTTTTTTATGAGAATGTGAGCCCTTATTTGATGCTCGAGAAGGGCGAAGAGAAACAAGGGGAGCATTTACAACGAGTGGAGCAAGATCACTTGTTCATTGAATATGAACAAAGTGACGAGACTGAGCAGGCTGACATGGGGAGTCTCGAAGCTGATGGAGTTGAAGAAGATGTGGGTACTGGTAATACGAGTGGAGGAGTGAATGAAGAGGAAGCTGGTAGTGACGCGGGGAGCACTACGCAAGTGACTGGTGGTGAGACAGAGGACGGAAGAATGGGTCGAGGAGCAAGGCAAAAGTTCGAACCATCTTGGAAAAAAGATTATTACTGTAAGTCGACAAGAATAGACACACCAATGTCAAATGCTCATCGCGAAAAATCAGCTTCTTCGTCGTCAGGTACGCGCTATCCTTTATCCAATTACGTTAGTACTAATTGTTTTTCCACTTACCATAAAGCTTTCCTAGCCAAGATTGATGCAAAAAAAGAACCCACAAATTATCACGATGTTGCGCGAAGTGAACAATGGCGGGAGGCAATGCGAAAAGAAATAGAAGCCTTGGAAAACAACAATACTTGGAGAATTGTTGATTTACCAGAAGGAAAGAAAGCGATTGGGTGCCGATGGGTGTATAAGATCAAGTACTTAGCTAATGGTGAGGTTGAAAGATACAAAGCGAGACTTGTAGCCCAAGGTTTCACTCAAGTGGAAGGAGTCGATTTTCACGAGACATATGCGCCTGTAGCCAAAATGACAAGTGTGCGTTGCATGCTCGCTATAGCCGTAATGAAGGGTTGGACAATTGAATAGCTCGACGTCAATAATGCCTTCTTACATGGTGAGCTTGATGAAGATGTATACATGAAAATACCGCAAGGATTTGAAAGAGAAAAGAAGAATAAGGTTTGCAAATTAATGAAATCTATTTATGGTTTGAAGCAAGCTTCCCGGAATTGGTTTGCAGAACTGACTGAGTCGATGAAGAGGTATGGTTTCATTCAATCCTTAGCGGACTATTCTTTGTTTACCTTTAATCAAGATGGAGTCTTTATTGGGGTACTCGTCTATGTAGACGATATGATTGTGGTTAGTAACAATAATCGAGCTTGTATGCAATTTAAAACGTTCCTTGATACGAAATTTGGTGTTAAAGACTTGGGACGTTTGAAGTTTTTCTTGGGAATCGAGGTTGCTCATGGGGCAAATGGTTTGTTTCTGAATCAACGAAAGTACGCAGTAAATATTATAGAAGAAAGTGGACAGGCCGGAGCTAGGACCGTGTACACACCCATTCAACCTCGTCATAACTTGGCACTTGCGAAAGGGAATGTTTTGAAGGACATAATGAAATATCGTAGGCTCGTGGGCAGGCTTGTGTATCTCACCATCACGAGACCGGACCTAGTTTATGCGGTACACATTTTATCTCAATTTGTTAATGAACCGAAACAGGAGCATTGGGAAGCGGCTCTTCGTGTGGTTCGTTACATCAAGAGGAATCCGAGCAAAGGTATTTTTATTCGGAAAGATGGTGACTTTTGGTTGAGAGGCTATTGTGACTCGGATTATGCAAGTTGTCCTATCACGAGGAGGTCCTTAAGTGGCTATTTTGTTTCATTGGGAAAATCACCTATCTCGTGGAGGACAAAGAAGCAGGTGACGGTGGCAAAATCCACTGCAGAGGCCGAGTATAGGGCCATGGGAGCAGCCACGAGTGAGCTGATTTGGCTCAAGTCCTTCTTAGCTTCATTCGGTATTTTCCATACAACACCTATGTCTTTATATTGCGACAATCAAGCTGCTCTTCACATTGCCAAAAACCCGGTCATTCATGATCGGACGAAGCATATAGAAATTGATTGTCATTTTGTTCGTCAACATTTAGTCACCAACACGATCAATATTTCTCATGTCAGGAGCAAAGAACAGATAGTGGATTTATTTACGAAAGCCCTTGAAGGGGAGTCTTTTGATCATTTGCAGTTCAAGTTGGGACTCGGTTTACCTCGCCTTCTAACTTGAGGGGAGTGTTAGAATGTAAATATCTTATGCCCTTATTTTAGGAGATATGATTGTATATTTTGTTATACATATCTTGTAGGTTTAGTTAAGTTGTTATTTGTTACCTAATATTTAGGATAGCAAAATATATGATTAGGGCAAGTTATGAGTATATATGTAAACCTATGTACGTTGCTTTTTTCATCAATGAGAATTCTGTTCTTCTCAATTCCAAACTTTCACAGTTTATGTGGGTCCAGAGATGATGCCATCTTCGCGATAAAGCGCTGGTTATAATGGCAGATTTGAAAGGAAGGAGGGAGATGATTTCGAGAAGAAGAGCGTCGGGGAGGGAACTCAGTCTGTCTTCTCTTGGTTCTCTGTTGTTTCTCATTGTGATCATCGAATTTTGTTTCCTCTTTCTCATAATTCGTATTGGATTCACACCTTAATTTGATATACTGCCTCCGCCAAATTATGATTGAGACAATGAGACCAAGGAAGTAACATACAAAGTAATACGGTAACTTTCATTAGTTGGGTTATTTATAATGATCTAAGGTAGGCTCCTACGTAGGATCAATATTAATTTAAGTTTCCTAATATCATATATAAATATATTTTATTATTACTTTCCTAAAATAATAATCACATAATTATATTTTTTTTTGAGTAAAAGATCAATTTCATTAATAATAATAATAATAATAATAATAATAATATGTCATACAAGAATTGCAACAAAAATTAAAATTAACTGAATACAAATTTGTAAAATACAAGAAAGACAAACTCTTCGTAAAACTAAGATCGTTATTAGATAAAAGCGCTTCTGCACACCACCCTCTAAAATACCGATGTTTCCTCATACAGCCAACTGTGGGGGATCCATAGATCTGATAATAAAGTTTTGAAAGAGAAGAATCTTGTCCGATCTCACAAATCGTAAGCAATAATCTAATATCCATTGCGGCACCATATGAGTACAGATAAGACCATTGATCTTCCACATAATTCTTGAACCTCTCAAATAGAGGGATGAATCTCACCCAGGATGAGGACAAAACTCACACAAAAGTGAGGACAAATCTACAATAAAGGAGAGGCAAGAGTTATTTGCATATAATTAATAACTATTTAGTAAGAAAAATCGAAAAAATTGGGCTTACCTCCACCAAAATTGGTAGACGGTAGCCCCTAATTGATGAACTTGAAGGTTAGGATTAGGATTTTTAAAGGATTTTAGAGAGAGATTTTTTTAGAATAGAAAACCTCACAAAATACGTATCACATAATTATATTATTATTACTACTATATGAGTATATGGTATTATTACTACTAAAACCCTTACTAATATATAGTGATACAATCTCCAACAACAGTTAGTCTTGCTGAAGACGGGTCGGAGCAAGTGACGGATAATGCCACTCACAAAACGGATAGGGGGGACAAGGTGGGGGCACCCCCATGTGCTTCCCTCTCTCCTCTATTTGGGTCATTTGTGAGAGGAAATGGTATCCGTTACTCCAAAGTGACGGATACGTGCCGTCTTCAATGAGATTTTGTGCTCCAACAATCATGTCTCCCACAATCCCATCAGTATTTTAATGTTTGGTTTGACCAATCAAAACTTGATCCGACCGAACTTGGCCCAATTTATTCAGGTGAAAACTCACTAATCTTAGACCAATCAAAACTTAAGGCAAATACATACATGTATACATCCTCTCTCTAGTTTTCTCTCCCCCTTCTCTCTAAAAAAACAAAATCCTAAATCCTCCTCCTTTGCTGCCGCCGTTCTCCTCCTTCCTCCCACCACCACCCATCAACCCCCTACCTTGTCGCCGGGGATGGGGTCTCTCAAGACCTTTCTCCGGCGACCCGTCTCCTCTCTTCCGATTAACTCTCCTCCCCTTTCTTACCCACACCCGGTTCTGGATCGTACGGGTCTGCCTGTTCCTTCGGTTTGCGTGGTGTATGTGGGTTGTTCGGGTCTTATCGGACGAGTTTGTTGAGGTGGTGTGGCAGGGTGGTGCTTGGATCTGGCGGTGTTGTGGGTTGGTAGGGAGGCGGTGGCTTCCGTTTTTTTTCCTGTGTTCCGCTTTGTTTCCTTTATGTTTTTGTTTAATTTCCGCTTTCGTTTTTGTTTCGTCTCTCTTTCTGAGGGTTCTGTCCTCGTCTATCGGTGGTGTCCTTCTCTCAGTTTGAGAGCTTTCGTTTTCTGGTTCGTTTGCAGTTTTCTAATAAGTCAGCAGAAGATCAGCGTTGTTATAGATCGTTATATGGTTTTACATATTATGTCCGATTCATGGCTACAATCAATCACGTCAGAAGAAATGGATACTCGTCAAGGAAGATTCGGAGACCCTCTTATAGATGAAAGCCTTTTGCAGCGAATCGATGATAGAGACTTTGTTGCAGTGTTTCATTCTTTGAACAAGAATTTATTTCCTATGGTTGTAATCGATTTGTCTCCGATTGAGCTTGGCATATATTGTAGATGTCGTATGGCTTTTTATTAATGATAATGATCTTTTCTCAAAAAACTTAAGGCAAATACTTAATGGACTGTTCAAAACTGAACAAGTCAATACTATATATTAAATCCAGAAACCAAGGGACTTCAATGTAATTAAAGAAAGTTATACAAATTAATTATACTATATAGTTTTAAATCACTAGCATCGTGTGATGGACCCGATTAAGGGATCTCAATGCAAATATTATATAATTTGGGTTAAAATTAAATTATATAGAAACTTGATAATTTTCCTAAACATTTGTAAGAGACTAAAACATGGCTAATTTCCTTAAAATAAATTAATTAATTAAGATGGTCAATTTCCTTAAAATAAAATAATTAATTAAGATGGTCAATTTCAAGGAGACTGGAAGAAAGAAAATGATTGGTAATTTTCCTAAATATTTATAGAAGACTGAGAGATGGTCAATTTCCTCCAAATAAAATAATTAATTATTAGTATAAACATGCACACTTATGATATTAATTATTATCATCATAAAATTATATATTAAATTTCAAATCTATGCAATTTTATTAAACTTTATAGTTTATTAGATGTATAGAGATGTTAATTATTTAACATACAAAAATATAATATAAGTAGGTTATAAATAATTCAAGTTAGATTCCATAATATATAATATTGCATAATTCTTTCGATTTGATTTAATGCATATATGTAATATATTTATATAAATATATAATCCTCTTAAAATTGCATGCCTAAGTAGTAAAATTAATTTCGTCTGTAAAGAAAAGAATTGTAGTAACATTGGATATAGTTATATGATAGTAATCACTCATTTGAATAGTAAATGTAACAATATTATTAGCGAGATTAGTGGAAGTGGTAGAAACAACAACGGGAGTAGTGAAATAATCAATATTAATGCGGCAATAGTGAAAGTAACAATAATTACGGTGGGAGTAGTGAAATTATCAATATTAATGCGGCAGTAGTGACAGTAACAATAATTACGGGGGGAGGAGTGAAAGTAACAATAATTACGGGCAAGTAGTGAAATGTTATTACTATTGTTTCATTAATAAAAGTAAAATATTAACAACGAGAGTATTGAATTTGTCTCAAAATTTATTTCATCGTAATTTTAGGATATGTCATTAAAAAATATATTAATGATAAATTTATGGGTTATGCAACTTTAACTAATTTTATTTAATGAAAAAAAAAATTAATGGTAAGTAGAGGTAGCCCCGAAAGACAGGCACCAATACTAGTAATTTGTTAATTTATGAACATAAAAAAATTAATGATTTATTTAGTCTTAGTAACTATCTGAACTAATTTTATATCTAAAATAATTAAAAAATTTATAAATTTTATTAGTACTATAAATTACAAACATGAGTTAAAATTTATTTAGTACTAAAAATTACAAACATAACTTACGCCTTTTTACCAACAACTTTCTTAGAAGTATATATTACTCGTAATACTTGGTTTACAAGGTATTCCGGACCCTTAAGTTTTACTTCGGTTTTCAAAATCGTTTTAAACTTATTCTCGATTTAAAGTCTAAGTTTTAATAAAAGAAATCCGGACTCCGATGTATAACACCCGCAAGAGTCAAGACCTTTTACGTTGTTATATGACCCAGTAGACTATTACTCCCTCCGTTCCGGTCAATTGTTGTCCTTTGTTTTTGGCACAAAGACCAAGAAAATGGGAGATGACCGATAAATAAATGACAAGTAGAATAAATTGAATGGGAATAATCAAATTACTCATCAAATTCATTCTTAAAATAGAAAGGACAACAAATAAATGAGACACCCAAAACTGAAAAAAGACAACAAATAACTGGGACACAGGAATTAGTTATTACTACCCTGAATACCAAAGAAGGCCGGCTAACCATGACGTATAAAGGCACGCCTGGCACCGGCCTTTCGAGACTTTGCGAGATATTTCCCTGTAAATAGAACCTCGCACTTTTTTGAAGCCATCCGACATTTATAGATCAAATCACATAGCATATATTCCATTTTAGCAACTCCGCTATTGAATTCCTTTCTTTGCTCCCTTCCACCATTTATAGTAAAATGTAAATGCTCCAAACTCGAGGCGGCTCCTAACATGTACTCTACCAGTTCTGAAAAATACTTGTAGTTTTGATAATCATCTTTAATATGAATTAGGGAGCAGCTTGTGTCTATCTCGATCCTCTTGACTCGTCCCAACGTGGTGTCGGAAACACGCATTCGAAGGACCCGCCTCTCATCATTTATAATATCCATATCCCCAAAGTTTAAAATCAGAACATCTAAAACAGGACAGAATGCCAAGAATTTCAAAAGGCTATTACAATTGTCATACGGTTTCATCTTTAATGTAAGATGAGTCAAATATGGAAAGGCGATGTATGTGTTGAGCACATTAAAATCTCGGGTGAGCTCCGTGAGAATCCTAACATTGGATATTTCTTCGTACCATTTTGAGCCTAACTCGTCTTCGTCACCCTGAAATTCAATATTCGCTTCTTGTAAACTAACCGGTTTACCACAAAAGGAAAATGTGGATGACTCTTGAGCGCGAGCAAACACGTACTCTAATTTCGGGGCATTAATAACCACTTCACTAGAATTATATGAAGTTAAATCCATCGACAATCGTTTTAAATTAGGGCCCGAACAATTAACAAAAACGGTCTTATAATCCGTAGTAAACTTAACCATGAAAGACAAGCCATGGAGCAACGGACAACCCTCGATAATTCTACTCAACCATGCGCATTGCCAAGGAACGATATATATGTCCAACTTCTTCAAACGAGGTAACGTAATGGAAGAACAAAACGCCGACCCCAACAATTTTAGGGGTTTGGTACAAAACTCGGGCCTCAATTTGATCGACACCAACGAAGTCGTTTGAAAAATACAAGCCACCGCCCGGTATGAGTGGGGACTAAAACTATTGGGAAATGCTAAATTAAGGTGATGAACCTTTCGTTGACAAATTTGGCTAATCCAGCTATCGATCAGGTAAACAGTGCTATAATTATCATTTGAGGAATCAGGATCGTCTTCCGGAAGTTGGAGAGTGAAAGTATTAATGAATGGTGAGTCAAGTTTGTCCATAATTTCATCAAAACTAGTTAACGAACCAATGCTAAGATTGTCGGCGCAGATGGAGTTTAACTGTGTCCAGAGATAACGCCATCTTTGCGATAAAGTGTCGGTTATAATGGCGGATTTGAGAGGAAGGAGGGAGAGGATTTCGAGAAGAAGGGCGTCCGAGAGGGAACTCAGTCTGTCTTCTCTTCGTAATCTAGTGTTTCTCATTGTGATCATCGAACTTTGTTTCCTCTTTCTCATAATTCGTATTGGATTCATAATTTGATATACTACCTCCGCGAAATTATCATTGAGACAAAGGAAGTAGTGTACAAATTAATACCGTAACTTTCATTAGTTGCGTTATTTATAATGATCTAAGGTAGACTCCAAAAATGCACAGTATAAACTAGGCCATGTAGAGATAGAAAGAGAAAAAGAGAGAAAACAAAAAAAAAAAGGAAAAGTACGAAGATTTAGGGTTTATCATCTGCAGAAATTATGGTAACTGCACACAATTCTCGTTCAAATTCATCCTCAAAACATAATCAAAAAACAAATAGCAATAAGTTTGATCTTCTGTCGTCTACATCTCAGGAAGAATTTCCCGTTCTCTCCCGGAATGAAGGTCCGTCGAGTGCGGATGTGCGTAAAGAGAAAACTATGGGTTCAATTGTTGGAATTCCCCCATTGCAATTAGAACCTCTAGTTGAAGATGTATCTGAGGAGGAGTTGGAAGTTGATGGTCATCTTCAACCCCCTATTCTGGAAGTTATCGAAGAGGAACCTGATTTGTTACAATTTACTGAAGCTGAAGTCCAGGCGGAATTGAATTACTGGCGCAATTCAGTTTATTGTTTCATATTGGGTGCGAATCCACCCTGGGAGATTGTGGAAGGCTTCATTCGTCGTCTATGGGTTAATCATCAGGTAGACAAGTTGTCGTTTCTTCCTAATGGTGTTTTTATTGTTCGGTTTAAATCTAAAGCTGCTATGGATGCTGTTCTGAAACAAGGGCATTTCTTATTTGATAACAAGCCATTAATTGTTAAACCATGGTCAGCTGATGTCGATTTAGTTAAGCACGATGTTTCATCTGTTCCTGTCTGGGTCAGATTTCATAGGCTCCCTTTGAAATTCTGGGGAAAAGGGATTCCTCGTATTTCTGGAATTCTAGGTGAGTTTGTTAAATGTGACCAAGCTACTGAGGAAAAGACCAGAATTGGGTATGCTCGTGTCATGATTGAGCTGTTGTTTGGGAAAACCTTGCCTGATAAAGTTAAATTTTTAGATGAACATGGTGATGTGGTTGAGATTGATGTTGAGTATGAGTGGAAACCTGTGGCCTGTAATGTCTGTAAGGGGGTTGGCCATAGTGATGCAGATTGTAGGAAGCAGAAAAAGAAGCCTGCTCCCAAGCCTGCACCTAAGCCTGTCACCCAAATTTGGAGGCCTAAGCCTAGTGTGCAAGGTCCAATACTGCAGAGTAAAGGGAAAGGGAAGTCCCCTTCTACTCCAGTAATTGTGACTCATGCTGGGACTCAGATGGAAGTTCAGTTGAAAACCCCGGTTGTGTGGCAAAGGAATGGACAGTATACCTCAGGTCCCACACCCATCAGGCCTATTGTCAGGATGAGTAGGCAGGAGGTAACTGAGGGAGCTTGCAGTGTTCATACTTTTGGTCAACAATCCTTTTTGGAAGCTCTAAACAAATCCAAAGCACCCAAGGTAGGAGTTGGGACAAGTGGTAGTGAAATCCCCTCCCTGGTGGGGGATGTATAACCTGGGGTTTTGGAATGTAAGGGGGCTGAATAATCCTACTAAGCAAAGGCACGTGAAATGGTTTATGTATACTAATAAAGTAGGTTTGTTTGGTCTCCTGGAGACTAAGGTTAAATCTTTGTCTCTAAAGTGTCTTAATAGTATTCTCATGGATGGTTGGAGTGTTTCAACAAACAATGGATGGCATAAAGGAGGGAGGATTTGGGTTTTGTGGAATCCTTCTATTTATCAGGTTGATTTTTTGGATTATTCTGCACAATGTATAAACATGAGGGTACTGGAAATTGCTACTGGTAAGAAGTTTAACCTGTCTATGGTTTATGGTTTTAATGATATTCAAGGCAGGAATGAGTTATGGGAGCAGTTAATGAGTTTTGCATCTAATAATCAAGGACCTTGGCTGGTTTGTGGGGACTTCAATACAGTCTTGGCACATTCTGAGAGGCTAGGTGGCAATAGTACAGATGCTGAAATTGAGGAGTTTCATGCTTGTGTGACAAAGTGTGAGTTGTTTGATAGCCCTGCCATAGGGTCTCTTTTCACTTGGAACAACAAGCAAGATGCTGCTACTAGGGTGTATAGTAGGCTGGATAGAGCTCTTATTAATAGAGAATGGAGTATGGCTATGGATGAGATGTATGCCCACTTTTTGCCTGAAGGAGACTTTGATCATACTCCCTGCATTATCAAGAATAAAAATCAGCTTACTCATCATAAGAAGCCTTTCAAGTACTATAATATGTGGGGGAAGGCTTCTATTTACCTTACTTCCCTTAGCAGTTGGTGGAATATGGAATATCATGGTACAAAAATGTTTTGTTTGGTTTCCAAGCTTAAAGCTCTGAAGTCCAAGTTCAGAATTTATAACAAGGAGCATTTTTGTGATATTGAGAATAGCTCCCTGATGGCCTTGCAGAATCTGGAATATATCCAAACTCAGGTTGCCCTTCATCCTGGGGACATGGGTTGGATTGATAAAGAACA
Organism: Silene latifolia; assembly: GCF_048544455.1. NCBI lineage: Eukaryota > Viridiplantae > Streptophyta > Magnoliopsida > Caryophyllales > Caryophyllaceae > Silene > Silene latifolia. The sequence continues at coordinate 19,868,383 of NC_133529.1, forward strand.
GGCTGCCACTAAGGAGTATAAAGAGTTGAAGGATGCCTGTACTCAGTTTCTCAGACAGAAAGCTAAGGTGAATTGGCTCAAGGATGGTGATTGCAACTCCAAGTATTTCCATGGTGTTATTAAGAGTCAGTTTCTGAGGAATCAAGTATTGGCTATTAAAGATAAAGATGGTGTGGAGCATGATGACCCTCAGCATGTTCAGGAGGCTTTTCTACTTTATTATAAAAGTCTTTTAGGGGAATCAGTGCCTACTGCTAAGGTAAATTCAAAAATTATCAGGAAGGGTGTTATCTGCAATGCTGCTCATTGTGATATTCTTTGCAAGCCTGTTACTGATGAAGAAATAAAGGCAGCTATCTTCTCTATCCCTGATCATAAGTCACCTGGTCCTGATGGTTTCTCAAGTGCCTTTTACAAGGATTCTTGGAGTATTATAGGTGAGGAGGTATGTCTTGCTATTAAGGATGTGTTCAGGTCTGGAAAGCTTCTCAGGCAATTGAACTCGACAGTTCTTACACTTATCCCAAAGTGTAAGAGTCCTACTCATGTCACTCAGTTTCGTCCTATTGCTTGTTGCAATGTTCTCTACAAGTGCGTTTCTAAGTTAATTTGTAACAGGCTCGCTGAGGTCTTACCTGAGATTATTAGTCTTAATCAAGGGGGTTTCATCAAGGGTAGGAGTATCATTGAAAACATCTTGGTGTGTCAAGACCTGGTTAGGCTCTATAATAGACAATCTTGCTCCCCTCGTTGTATGTTTAAGATGGACTTGATGAAGGCCTATGATTCTGTGAGTTGGGAATTTTTAAGGGATCTGTTGACTGCATTTAAATTCCCTCCTCAGTTTAGAGATTTGGTTATGGAATGTGTGACAAGTGCTTCATTCACTATCTCCTTAAATGGAGAAAACTTTGGTTTTTTTCCTGGTAAGAGGGGCCTTAGACAGGGAGACCCAATGTCACCTCTTCTTTTTACTTTGAGTATGGAGTATCTTAGTAGGATTTTGAAGTGTGCCACTGAGAAACTGCCTTTTCAATATCATCCCCTCTGCAAATCCCTTAAGCTGACTCACTTAATGTTTGCTGATGACTTGCTGTTATTTTGCAAAGGGAATGCACACTCTATAATGCTATTGTTGAGGGCCTATTCTGCTTTCTCTGAGGCTTCTGGTCTTAGGATGAATGCTCAGAAGTCTAGTGTTTATTTTAATGGTGTTAAGACTCAGCTCAAGCATGATATCTTGTCCATTTCTGGGTTTATAGAAGGCACCCTACCTTTTAAATACCTGGGAGTGCCTATTACTGCTGGACGACTTCTGAAGAAGGATTGTGTTTTGTTGATTGAGAAGATAGTGGCCAGGATTAGACAAATTGGAGCTAAGCATCTTTCATATGCTGGTAGGCTTGTTTTAGTCTCCTCTGTTCTTTCTACTATGCATAGCTATTGGGCTGCTATGTTTGTCCTTCCCAAGAGTGTTTTAAAAAGAGTGGATGATATTTGTAGAAACTTTCTTTGGGAAGGTAATTCTGAATATGGTAAGCCTCCCTCTGTTGCTTGGCATAAAGTCTGTGTTCCAAAACAGGAAGGGGGTCTAGGGCTCAAACAAGCTCAGATTTGGAATGTTGCTTTGGTTGGAAAGTTGGTTTGGTGGATTGCAGTGAAGCCTGATAGGCTTTGGGTTCAATGGGTGAACCATGTCTATTTAAAAGATTCATCCTGGCTTCAGTATAAACCTCCTTGTTCTTTGTTGGTCTTTGGAGGAAAATTTGTGGTGTCAAAGATCTCATAAGTAGTGGATTTGTTGATGGTCAGTGGTGTCAGAATGCTGGTTTGTATACTGTTAAAAGTTGTTATCAGTGGTTAAGAGTAAGGAGGGCCCAGGTTGACTGGCATAGGGTTGTATGGTGTCCTGTGGGTCGCCCCAAAGCACAATTTCATTGCACTGGATAATTCTCCATCGTGGCTTTGAAACGAAGGATAAATTGGTACGTATGGTGTTTGTGATGATGACCTTTGCTTTGCATCATCAAATGCACACAAACTCATCGACATTTATTCTCGTGTTGCCAATACGATCATGAAATTCTTACCATTGTTGGGAGTCAGGTGGTGCGACATTACAATCGATGGATGTCTGCTCAACTTTGTTCGCGAGAAGATGGAGTAAAATGGAGGAAGAATCTCACTCTCTGCTGCTTTTTAGCTTTAGCTTTGGTATCTTATCGGATGCGGAGGAATGATGCAAGGCTAAAGCTTTGTGTCACTAGACCGTGTATAGTTGCTGCTCAGGTTAAGGAGGTCATTAGAGGAAGATTTAGTCAGTGTAAACCAGCTAGTATCAATCATAAAGATGCTAAATGGTTGTCTAAGGTGCAATTAGTGTAATATTTGTACTCAAATCTGTGTGTTTGTATTCAAAAAACTGATGTGATGTAATTTGCGTTATTAATGAGAAGCTTACCTTTTAGCAAAAAAATAAGGTAGACTCCTATGTAGGATCAATATTAATTTAAGTTTCCTAATATCATATATAAATATATTTTATTATTACTTTCCTAAAATATTAATCACATAATTATATTAAGGGTTTTTCTAACCTATGCCCACTAGGCATAGGATAAGAAAATTAAAAAGGAAAGAATTAATTGGTGTTTTTATGGAAAATTGAAATATCCTATTAATTTTACTTTTTTTTATTTCTTCCTTTTTTTGTTTTCTTATCCTATGCCTAGTGGGCATAGGTTAGAAAAACCGTTATAATTATTATTACTACTATATGGTAATTACTACGGAGTAATTATATAGTGATACACTAAAATCTGCAACAATTAACGTATCATATCTCCCACACTCCCATCAGTATTTTAATGTTTGTTTGACCAATCAAAACTTGATCCGACCTGTGAACTCGGCCCAATTTATTCAGGTGAAAACTCACTAATCTTGGACCAATCAAGACTTAAGGCAAATACTTAACTGGACCTGTTCAAAACTGAACAAGTAATTTATTAATTTATGTTAATAAAAAAAATAATGATTTATTTAGTCTTAGTGATTATCTGAACTAAATTTTATATCATGAAATAATTAAAAAATTTATAAATTTAGTACTATAAATTACAAACATGAGTTAAAATTTATAAATTTAGTATTAAAAATTACAAACATGAGTTATACTTTTTACCAACAACTTTCTTAAAAGTATATATTACTCGTAATACTTGGTTTACTTTTAAGGTATTCCAAACCCTTAAGTTTTACTTCGATTTTCAAAATCGTTTTAATCTTTATTCTCAATTTAAAGTTAAGTTTTAATAAAAGAAATCCGGACTCCGATTTTAAAATCTATGAGTCTACCTGACTTTTGTATTATGTTTCACTCCCCTCTTGTTTTTCACTTTTTCTTTTCTATATTTTCGCATTTTGAGGTGTGCGTTCACTCATGGACGATTTTAAAGGATGATTCATGTCAGCCGACCCAAATCATTTTTGATTAAGGCTCTGATATAATTGTTGTTGAAATCTATAATGCGTTAATCCTAATTGTATTCAACATTTCGATAATTTCACAATTATTCGATTAACCATATTTTGACCCGATCAGAACCTAATACGTTTAACAAGTTCGAATCCATTATTATTGTTGGAAAATCATCCTAGGTGGCACAAATGTGGGACCAAAATGATCTCACATATCCAATAGAAATGAAGTAAAAGATATATGGATATGGCATTAGATAAGGATATGATACTAGCCTATTGATTTCCAAAAATCTAGCACACACTAAAGTTTTAAGTGACCCTCATTAAACAACCACCACATGTACAGAATTGAAATCAAACATAGTAGTATACGTACAAAGTTGTGAATAACGTAACATAATAATTTCATCAAACTTGCTACATTTTATATAGCTTTGCCGGAAAAGTAATGGCAGCAGTCACAACACAAGCTTCAATTGCCGGGTTCCGGCCATGCGCAACGAAAACGAGGTTCTTGACCGGTGCTCCCGGTAAACTTAACAAGGAATGCCCTTTTAGGTTGCCATCAACTTCATCATCTTGCTCATTTAAGGTTGAAGCCAAGAAGGGAGAGTGGTTGCCTGGTCTAGCTTCTCCTAATTACCTTAATGGAAGGTAAACTAATCATTAATCTTCTTGATTATGTCAAAAACATTTAAATTATTAGTGTTACCATCTAGCCAAGAATTTTGGAATTTTTTACCTTATACTATTACAGTATTACCTGTTCGCCCTTGCTGACTTCAAATTCTGGCTCCGCCACTGCTTATATGTACCATGTTTCAGTCTACCAGGAGACAATGGGTTTGATCCCCTGGGACTAGCCGAGGACCCGGAAAACCTAAAGTGGTTCGTGCAAGCAGAGTTAGTCAACGGACGATGGGCAATGCTCGGAGTAGCCGGAATGCTACTACCGGAAGTGTTCACAAAGATAGGAATCATAAATGTGCCAGAATGGTATGATGCAGGAAAGTCAGAGTACTTCGCCTCATCATCAACACTCTTTGTGATAGAGTTCATATTGTTCCACTATGTTGAGATTAGAAGATGGCAAGACATCAAAAACCCTGGAAGTGTTAACCAAGACCCAATCTTCAAGCAATATAGCTTGCCTCCTAACGAAGTCGGTTACCCTGGTGGTATCTTCAATCCTCTTAATTTCGCGCCTACCGTTGAAGCCAAGGAGAAGGAGCTTGCTAATGGTAAGTCTTATAACGCAATTTTCAAACCAGTTTGTTTTTTCAATGCTAGGTAGGAATCGATTAGGAGCCTTTGGCGCTGTTTGGTAAACAACATATTGGCTGAAATTAGTAGATTCCAACCTGAATAGTATGTTGACCAATCAATCTACTAATTTGATGTGTTTGGTAAATGGCATAGCATATTGGCTGGAACCTGGAATCTACTGTTTTTGAATATGTTGCTAGCATATTCAATCTATACATGAAAATGGTATAATTGTCCTATAATCTGCTAATTACCAAACAACTTTTCTTAAATCTGCTAAATTAATCTACATTCAAACCTGAGAAAATCCTTCTGTGTTCTAGCATCCGCTATTATAAATCTGACCCATTTGCCAAACAAGACACTGATTGTTGCCATTTGTGACTTGACAGGGAGATTGGCAATGTTGGCATTCTTGGGATTCTTAATACAACACAATGTGACAGGAAAAGGGCCATTTGAGAACCTTCTGCAGCACATTTCAGACCCATGGCACAACACTATTGTCCAGACTTTCAGTGGAGTTTAGATAGACCATCATATAATCAACGCAAATTCTCATTTACCGCCTTAAATGAAATGCTATGGTATTGAATTTCTGTGATAATTAATGGACTTTCAATGTAACATTACCTCTGTATTTATAATTCATAGCTATGAATCTATGATCATGTAACATTACTATTTGTTCTTACAGATGTACCTATTACACTAAACATCCTGCAAGACAATCTAACAATAACTATAAACGATAAACTTCGTGTAAAGATATGAAAAAATAACATAAATCCAAATTGATTTTCTGTGTAGAGATTTCAAAGTTCAACTGAAACTCTGTGATTCTTATTTACAAGATCAGTCACTCGAAACCTTAACAAAGAATGAGCCTATTCACAGTCAATATGTGTAAAGAATGCACTATAATGTAAGACCTAAACTTTTCCTTTTTATACAATCTTATACTCCGTACTATACAGCTACTACTTCGGGTGAGCCAAAATTATCTGGCATTTCCAGATTTCAGGAATGACTACTTAAGCCTTGATCAGGTTCCATCATGCGCGAATTTGTAAGCATGAAGGAGTTTATGCCTATAATATCCAGTGCAGCTACCATTCTTGATTCTCGGCCGTTGTAATATAATAAAACACATACCGGTTTGATTAGTTAGGCTGCAACAGGAACAAAGAAACTTGTTTAAAGCAGAAGCCTTAAAGATTAGAATGAGGTTAAGGATTTTCCGGGATAAGCAACTGACCTGTGGGTAAGAATTCTCGTGAAAGATAGGAGCGGGACATGGCAAAGCTGTCGGAACCCAAGGTTGAGGTCGTGTATCATAAATAGACCTTGGCAATTCAAAATGACCAAGAATTTGGTAATCCATTGGATTGGCTTGAAAGTTCATCGTGTTATCTGGCATCGTTTTCTTTTCCTCCGGCAAGCTTATATTTCCATAGGGAGAGTATGGATATTGTTCGCCAATTTGAACTCCCATGCACACATTTGCAGCCAGTTCACCTATTGTACCACAATCCTGTCTTGCATTATTGTCGCATTGTCTGGCATGATCCATGTCCGTTTTAACATTATTGGTATAGTACCCAGGATAGCCAGAGAGTGAAGCATCGGAACCACACTTGATATCTCTAGAAGCAGTGAAGCAGTGACTCAAGTCAGATATGAAAGCAGAACAAATAATTAAGCAATCAGTAACATCATCAAAGGAATAGTTTAGGGACTTCACTTGTTCTAACCTTTGCGGCAAAAAATTTGTCTCGTCAGGCAACATCATCTGCTGATTGTCATTACTCGGAAGCCATGATAGCTGCTGGGGTTCTTGCATACTTGTCATCATTAAAGGAAAATGCATTCCATTTTGGAACTGAACAAAACATGAAAAATGTTACAAAACCCCAAGAATGCATATAATCAAATACGGAGTATAAATAGAGAGTCTGTCATTTGGTTGAGATAGTTCTTTACCTGGTTAGTACAGTCTAAGGACGACATAAACTGGTGTTTACCAACATTTTCCTGCAAAATGAAATGGCAAGGACTCGTTATTGCAGCAAAATTTTCAATGACTAAATGATAAACTAAAATAGTAAAACTGATCCATACCTTTTGCAAACGAATTTGGTTAAGTGATTCTCTTATTGACTCTTCCATCCGTTGCAGATGTTCCACATTGTCGATCTTATCAGGATTACTCCAACAGCTTCAAAATACAAATAATATCAATAAAGTCATAAAATTGTTGCATACGCTTTACTTTTATGTATGCACAATGTCTTTTTCTCGACAATACAGCCTATGTCGCTCAAACTCTTCATTACCTTGTGTCCTTTGTCTGACACTACACACCCGGGAATGGGTATCACACTTGCACAGTTCATTTAAGCAAAAAAAAAAATGTTGATTTTCCAAAAGATAGCGGAGCCCTAAATTTGGACCCATATCAATACGTCTATAATGAGTTTGAGCAACGTAGAGTACAACTACATATCTAAATAGAGTTGAAACTTGTCAAGATGTACCTCAGTCGCTTATGTGTGTCAGTAATTTGTGTTTGCAATAATCTTGCTTGGTCAATCAAGTCCTGCATTTCAGAACCCACGGAGAAAATAAACAAAAAGAAAATTGGCTGCTTCAAGTATATTCATTCCCACAGAATGCTGAAAGCAACCATAAATCATACCTCTGCTGTTTGGCTACTGCAAGAGAAAATCAACAGGGGAAAACACAATCAGATGTTTGCAAGTTCTCATTTTTAAGAGATGCGACAGATGAGAAATGCGTACCTTGTACCTACAAAGTCGTCTATATTTACATCATGGTCGAGCTTCTTGAACGTTTTCTTTAGTGCCTGTGATCAGAAGAATTACATGAAGTGTTAGTAAGTTAGATTTATGTCATTCAATCCAGCAGCACAAGAGAAAAAAAAAGAGTGTAATTGGAAGAAGATTTTTGACATGATTCTTACTTCAAGACTCTCCAACTTCCTGTTTCAAAGAAACGCAAAATGTTCAGAAACCACACGTCCGACAATAAATACCTCAAAAATGGAGCTAATCACAGGTAATTAGATAAATCACATACCTTTTTGCCCTTTCTTGAGGAGTAAGCTGAGCAAACATGGTAATGACCTGTTCTAGATTGCTGCAAAAGCAAAGATGACATCATTCCAGAAACATGTAAAACCCGCAATCATAGAACACGACTTTAAACTATATGTTGACGCTGTTGTTAGCGACTGCTTAATATAATGATAAACTGATATGTAACCTGACATGAATGAGAGTTCCATATATATGCTCATAACAAGTTCAGAGGCAGTCATAGTTTCATAATTTGTGATGAATGTCCCTAATAACACCTTACACCATAATTGTGGCAAAAGACTCTGACTCTTATTACGTAACGCTAACATACACACTATCCAGTTAAATTTCTCTTTACCCTTTGTTTTTCCTCCTAACCATTTTACTGTCCAAACAACGGAAACTGCATTCCTGTCTTTTTCTTCCGAATCCCTCCTAAACAACAGACTATGGTGACTTTGGGCTAACACAAGTACACAAAAATCTACGGAAGCTTAATGTTTTATCCTTTAACGTCACTTTATCATCTTCTCATAATTATAATGCAAATGGCAGCTAAGCTAGCCCTTAAAGACGTAAAGTCATCAAATGTTTGTACAGTTGTACTCATGACTTGGGTTCAAAATCGTTCATAATCATTCTTGCACCTAAAATATGATTGAAGATGAACTATGATCATTCTAAATCTTCCAAGACAAACCAATACCTCCTACACTTATAACTTCCTACAGGATACAAGGATTGATCCAGCAAACATAAATGTGAAAACAACAAAGAATTCACAAGTTGACAAATGACGAAATGTACCTACGGTCTCCAAGGTACAATGTAGGCTTCCCTGTAGGAGAGAACATGAGCAAAATAATGTGTATATCACACAAAATGGCCAATTCCTTGGCCTTCTTTATAATGCCGGTGCGCCTTTTCGAATATGTTACTTGCCGATTACTACTACTTTCCAATCTTTTAATCTTCAATTTAACCCTTCCCATTATATAAACCAAAAACCTTTACCTTAGGCCAAGTTATCCCAGGCCAATTAACTTCACAAATTGCTTCCTTTTTGTTATAACTCCTGAAAATAAAACATTATGCAAATCAAAAATTGTATCTTTTGATTTTTTTTACCACAATATAACACCTATATTAAACAACCCATAAACCAAAAATGTTATAACACCTAGATCATCATCAAATAACAACATTACCCCAGTGCCTCAAGGTTCCTGTAAATTGTGGGGTAGGGGTCGGATACATGCAGCCTTATTACCCCTGGTTAAGACTCATAATGATAATTATGTCCAAAATTGCATCAAATGACAGTTACTCCCCAACAACAACAACAACAACAACAAAAGAATGCGAGTCATTTTGTTTTACGACAAAATAAGAGACATACGAGGGAAATTCATCATGGAGTAGAAAAATGAAAATGCATAATCTTTGTTTGATGAACAAATATAAAAAATGAAATTCAAATAAATCATGATTGTTGTTGAGATTCATAATGATTTAACAATGATTGAAGAAGACACCCAAGAAAGAAAAAAATAAATGAAGGGAAAGTTGCAAAAAGTTTGAAGAAATAAAGGGTAACATGCAAAATGCAAAAAACAGAATTTAGGGAACATACCAAAGAAAGGCAAAATTATACCCAAAAAGGGAAAATCCCAGAAAAGGGGAATTGTAAAAATATAAAAACCCAAAAATGGGATGATTAAAAAAACAAGATTAAAAAATAGTTAGAACAAATTAGATGAAGAAATGCATCAAAAAATAAAAAATAAAAAAAAGGGAGAAATGAATGAGGAAAAGGTGACAGGCAGAGCTATGAATCCGGGTTAGGCAGGAGAATGGGAGGTGTTAGAATGCTTATGCGTTGTACGGATTTTCACTTTTTCTTCTCCTTCTTGTCTCTACTGATATGTTACTCCGGCTCTTTTAATTCCCTCGCATACCCGTGTCTAGCACTTAACACTCGAACATGAGTATAACACTTAAACATCTCATTTTAAATCAAAATATACATAATTTTTATTAAAATAATCGTGTTCAACACTTAAATATGTACCCTTGTCGAATACTTTGTCTCCTGTTTTATGGAGGGTAACAAATATAAATTGGAAATAAAAAGGCGTCACCGACCGTTAGACATCAAGTGATATTAAGTTTCAATATTATTTTGTCACATTTAAAAATATACTAAGAACTAATAAGATGACGAACCTTACATAATACGTGTAAAAAAAAAGAGATTTATAGGATAAGCCGGCATTCCCACCTCGATAGATGTGACAAAAGCGAGAGTTAATGCTTTTTGTTTCGACGGAGTAGCTTATTGTATCACCGCCTAAAATCACTAACGGGATGAACATGAAGAGGGATTAGGCAATACTTGAATATACCATCAATTATGCGGGGGTTTCTTAGGAACTGATTCACTTTGCGTAGATTGACAGACGTAGAAAGCATTCCAGTGGTAAATGATTGTTTTTTTAAAAGGATTTCTCGTGACTCACGTGAACAAAGTACATATGAAAGAAGGTGAATGATATCAAGTCTTAGCACCCCCGATGAATTAAATCTGCAAATAAGTCGAACAATAACGATCTAAGTTAATATAGCTCACTCGATGAGTAGGCCAACGAAGAGGTTTATTGATAGAACACAAATTACATGGTTGCCATCAGTCTTTTAAGAGTATGTGATTCGATATAACTTGTCACCAACTATTAAATTGAGGGCGAAGATTGATAAATAAATACTAGAGGTGCTCAAATACAAGATCAGTTGGATACAAACTCGACTCATGTTAAACTTTTTGGCCAAGGACAATCGAGTTACTCGAGAGGACTCGTGAACAATTCTAATTAATACCTACAATTAATTAAAAGAGGTACCAAACTCAACAAAATAATTATCTTATCCATAAAAAAAATGCAATCAAAAAAAGAACCCAGAAGAACTCAAACATCTCCCTCAAGAGGAAGAAGAAGCTCCAAATTAACACCTCCATCAGCTACTAATCTAATTGAACAACAACCAGTAACTGAGCTAATCCCAGAATTTGAAGACCTAAAAATCTCTGAAAACAATCCAAGAAGTTTCCCTTACAATGTGAAGCAACAATGTTGGGAAAAAGCTGATAAAATCAAAGGTAGAGACCCAGATCGTTGGAGAAGGGACCCACTTGGGAATACTATCTTTCGTAAGCTTGTTGGTTGTCCTGGTTGTTTGTGCCATGATTATGATCACATTCTTCCTTACTCTAAGGTGATTGTTTTCCCCCCCTTTTATTTTGAATTTTAGTTGTTGTTGTTGTTATTGATTGTTGGTGTGGCTGCGAGCAGTGACGGAACCAGGATTTGTAGTTAGGGGCGAACCCTTAGTACAATAGGCTAAACTAGAAAAAAGATTGATTCCTTTCCCCTATATATTTGTATACTTGGGTTTTCACTGTTTTGAATTTTAGTTGTTATTGATTGTGACCTTGTGGGTGTGGCTACGAGTTGTGGCAGAACCAGGATTTGTAGTTAGGGGTGGGTGCATTATTAATTAATAGAATTGGGTAAATTTGAAAAGGGTTGAAAATTTTAATTAAAAATCTAATAATCTTGATAACTTAGAGAGACGATCACTGCTAGCCCTTCTTCGTTCCGCCACTGGTGATTGATTAGTATGGTTGGGTGATATCAAATCCTAAGCTTTGATGCCATGATATCATTTTGAATTTTAATTGTTGTTATTGATTGTGGTGGTGGTGATTAACTGTATATGGTACGATGATATAAAGTTTGAACCTTTGATCCTATGAATTACTCCAAGGTCTTCCTTTTTCCCTCTTTTTCTTTGTTTATATGGGTTTCCATTGTTTTTGAAATATAATTGTTTATATTCAGTGTGGTGCTGAATTGGTGATGGTGGCAATGGGGTATGGTTGGATACTTGGATGATATAGAATTTGTTGTTTAAATGATATGAAATTCGATATCGTTTAATGGTCAAATTTGATATCGGTTACCACCAAAGATGAATGGGATATTGTAGATGGGATGGAGGAAGTATTTCATTTTCCCATGTCCTAATCTATTTGGGTTTCCAATTTTTGTAACTTTAGTTATTGATTGTGGGTGTGGTGGGTATGCTGGAATAATATCAAGTTTTATTCTTTGATGCTAGATATAAATTTGATAGATGCGTGTTTGGTCTTGTCGGGTATCCAGTGCTATTTGTGAGGCAGGGATTTCAGAACATTTAGTGTTTGATGTCATTGATGTTTCTGGTATTATTCTAGGCTTTTCACTCTTGCTTGTATAATTGCTCTTTTGATACTACTGGCAACGTTGATGGTTGACGTGGTTCAGTGATAGTTAAGGTTTATGTTGATTACAGGTTCCGATTTTGATGATTAGATTAGGTTCTATTGCTATGATATTGATCATTTTGGATTTCATGATTGACGACCATTGCATATCTACAAGATATACACAAACTGATGTAAAAGCTTGTCATCATTTTTTTACCTTCTTTATTCTGTTTCAATGATTAATTGGTTATTTACTCCTCATATAATTAGTACTCGTATGTTATAGGGCTAAGCTAGATAAACCTATCTGAAAAATACCTAAAAGCGAAAATCTTGCTAAAAACCTATTCAAGTAATGGAAAATGAGAGTTTATAAGGTAGCTGAAATTTAAAGTCCAGGTAACTCCAAGGTATTCGCCAGCCCTTTTTTCGTGTGGTTTTTGGGTTTGATAATAATATGTCAGATTATCACTCTACAAGCTTAGTTTTTGTTATTGTAAGGATTTTGTGTGACTTTAGTCTTTAGATTCATGATTGATAAGTTTATCTCCATTTGTCTTCCTTATTGCAAAGTCCCGTCTCTGTTATTACTTCTTAAGACCCGATTAGGTTTTCTTCAGTTTTATGTCTCGTGTGAAGAAGTCATTTTAACTCAGGTTGATCATCTGCAGTATATGATGCCATTCTTATATGACAATTCCTGCTTGCTGAGCAAATATTGTCTTTTAGATGCCTGATTTTATCGTTACTTCATGAACTGTTGGATGGCTCTTGCCTTTCTTATATGACAATCATGCTTGCTGAGCCAATTATTGTCTTCAGAAGCCTGATTGTGTCATTACCTGCACGAACTCAGTTTCTAATCTCATAAAAGTCACCTGAGTCCAATTGCTGTTGCTTTCAGGGCGGAAAGAGTACTCTGGACAATTGTCAAGTTCTGCAGGTACAAATCCTTTAACACTTTGCACAACATTAAATATAGATTACAGTTTGATCTGCCTTGTTCCACACCTGTGTTTGATAGAGTGTACGCACTAGCAGATTGGCTTTAGCTGTTTGTTCATTTATTGATGGCTGATTGGGTATCTTCTAGACATGACAAAACTGAAGCGGATTGACTTTTACCCATACTGAGCCGAATGATTTGTTAGGTCTAGCGTCTTCGATGATCTTTAACAGATTCTTTTCCTGGATTCAATAATGAATGATTCATCATGTTTTTATTCTTTCAGGCTACTGTAAATCGCTCAAAAGGAAATCGGACTGATATATCTAGAGCTGATCTGATACGAAGGAGCTCTTATTGCCGAGTTTCGGGTACGCTTCTATCTGCTTATGGTAAATTAATTTTTCTCTTATGCAGGGAAAAAGTATGCCTGTAGTGATCTATACTTCCCTAATCATTGTCATTCACTCATCTATGCATCACTACTCTATGATCGAAGTCCTTATTATAGTCTTCAAAGTTATAGTTCGATGTTGAATCTGGTGAATTGACGTAGAAACGCAAAGTCATGACTGTATATTTGCAGGTCGTGACATGGACCTTCTTGAATTATCGGCCTATGGTAATGTTCGTCGAGGAGAAGATTCTGGTGGATGTCGAATCCAATAACAATCATCAATCAATTTATCAAATTTATCAATAGGGTTGTATCCATAGCATTGCCTCGATTTTATGTTGTAAAAGTTTACCTGATTGTATGTTATATTGCACAAATTCCTGTACGAAACGGTCCTATTGAGAGACCAGCCTTGTAGTCAGCATTCCCTTGTTTTTTTTTAGGAGAAAACCCGAAGACTTGCTATAATAAAGATAAGTCAAATAATATAGCATCATTCGCGATCGGCAGAAGATCTCTACCAGTAATCCTAGGATTAATATGAACTAAGGCGTGCGCAACACACTTGTGTTATTGACACGGTTTGTAAAAGACCAAATAGGTTGAAGGGTTCAAATATCTGAACCGACACCCCTATTCTTGAATATTTGGAATGTGTAATGTACTAACGTAGAAGTTCAATCCTTAGGACACCTTTATTTTTGCATAGACTTAGTTTATTTTGTTGTTTTATTGGAAACGAGGGATACACTTAAATAGGGGAGGAACGTTAGTGCTTTTGATCACCAGATTCACAGGTCATTTAGCTGTATCCAGGTTTTCAAGCCGAAATCGTTATGAGCTCAGAATCGTACAATGTGAGTTAAGGGGTGCAGAGTGCGCGTTCACGTATGTGAGAAATAATCAATTCTTACATGAAAAAATCAGATTTTGGGAGACAAAGAAAATCAATAAATTTCCATTAAATAGTCTCTTTATCTTTACCAAGATGAAGAAGGTCTCAACTCTCAACCGTCCTATCTTACGAGGGATTTCGTGTAGCCTATGGTAAGAAAATGGTCAAAATACTCTTAAGGAAAATGTGTTCTACTCCTCCTTGTGATTCGGTTGATAACCAATTGTATATGATCATTATAACTCCTAAGTCCTACCTTATACAATTCATCCAACATTATTTACATTTAATTTAATACGAGTATATCCGTTTTAACCTTACAACGAGTCAAGTTTCATTCTTTTTTTTTTTTTTTTTTTTTTTTGAAATCCCTCCGTAGAGGTTAAACCTTCACTAATAAATCATCAGAAGCAAAAGCGATAATGTTCACCGGGAATCCACTCGACTATTCCCTCTTACCTACGACCCAAGGTGCCAACCGAGCAGTCTCATGAGCAACCTTGTTCGACTCCCTACCGACAAACGACCATTTTACTGAACTAAAAGAATTACAAACAAAAAAAATATCGTCCAAAATGAGATGGAAATCGCTTCGACCGTACTCCCTTGTCTTCAAAGCCTTGATCAAGACTTGGCAGTCGCTCTCCATTATCACATCCCGAAGACCTCGTCTAGCAGCTTCCTTCACACCCATCAGCATCGCCTCCGCTTCCGCTTCCTTAGGCTCTCTGTCCCCTCTTCGTTGCCCCACCACTAGCCATTTTACCTCCCCTATATCGTCCCTACACACGATCCCGAGCCCAACCCCAACACCCTCTTTGACAAAAGCATCGACATTGATCTTAGCCACACCTCCACCCGGTTTTGTCCACCCATCACCCCTTCCTTCTTTACTCCCCTATGTTGCTTGCCCTTTCCCCCCGCCGCTCTCGCCGTCCTCCATCTCCTTACACATATCCACAGTCCTCCTCACCACCTCCCTAATACCCCTATGCTCTTCCTCGAATACCCATTTATTGCGCCTCTCCCACACCGCCCAACAACCAACCATGAACGTGACTCTCTCTCCCTCCTATCTAGCTCTTGCATAACCTTCCATACCCACTCCCCCACCCACTCAATTCCCCCTTCCTTCACACTGCCAAGCGCCAGCCCTTCCCATAACCCTCCCAATCCCCCCACAATCCCGTATCATGTGAATATGGGTCTCAACTTCCACAAGACATACCGGGCATCTGTCCTCCGAGCTCGAAACCCGCCTAGCAATGTTACTCTTAGTCGCCAAAGCCTCGTTGCATAGCTGCCACATAAAAGATTTAATACGCGGCAACACCGGGGTGCTCCAGATCATGTTCCAAAACCTTCGCTCCTCGTCACTAGAGGACACAGATGGCAGCTCCTACTCCTCCCTTGTAAGCAATCGGTATGCATCCATCCTTTTCCGGGTCCCAACACCAGCTATCAACCGGCCTATTCTCGCTTATTCTAATCTTCATTATTCGCTCCTACTCAAAGGGGAGGAATAGACTTCTTAGCGGATGCAGGTTATATCTCCTACCACTACCATCCATCAGTTCCGCCACCACCATATCAACATCAGCTTGTCCTCTTGGCGAAAGAACTCGTCGTGTTTGGGTCCTTGGCATCCAAGGGTCCTTCCACACTCTAGTGCTAAGCCCATCACCCACCCTTCTTCGCACTCCCTTAAGAACCACCTCCCTAGCCTCCTATATACCCCGCCATGTGTAACTCGGATTGCTCCCCAAATCCGCGTTCATAAAAGACCCACTCGCACAGTACTTACCAAGTAATACCCGAGCCATCAAGCACTCCCTATTAGTAAGCAATCGCCACGCCTGTTTCCCGAGCAGCGCCATATTGAACTTGTGTAAATCCCGAAAGCCCAACCCTCCACGACACTTAGGAGCACATAACTTCCTCCACGCTATCCAAGGGATCTTCCGTTTTCCATCTTTCGAGCCCCACCAGAAACCCGATATAAGAGACCTCAAACTATCACAAAAGTTCATAGGTAGCTTGAACACACTCATAGCATATGTAGGGATAGATTGGGCAACCGCCTTAATCAATACCTCCCTCCCCGCTTTCGAGAGCAATAATCCCCGCCATCCTTGAAGTTTTTTCGATAGTTTATCCCGGATAGTATTGGTGATGTTTCTCTTCGAGTGCCCTACCGAAGTGGGCAAGCCCAGATACTTCTCTTGTTCCATAACCTCTCGAACCCCAAGTCGATTAGCAATCTTCGTCCTCCTCCCCCCATTAACACACTTGCTGAACGATATAGTGGTATTTTCGAGGCTTACCAACTGCCCTGGCCCCTGCTCATATCGATGGAGAATCTCACGAACCTTCTCGCCCTCACTCACATTTGCTCGCGTAAAAATGATACTATCGTCTGCAAAAAATAAGTGAGATACCATAGGAGCTCTAACAGCCACCCTCACTCCATGAATAGCCCCGTTTTCCATCGCCCTCCTCAATTCACCCGACAACACCTCCGCACAAAGAATAAAAAGGTAAGGTGATAGAGGGTCACCTTGTCTAAGTCCTCGCCGTGGATGGAAGATTTCTGACGGTATCCCATTTATCATAACTGAGAAAGAAACCGTCCTCACACACTGCATCACCCGACCGACCCATAGCTCATCGAGACCCATCCGTAGCATCACCCTTTCAAGGAAGTTCCACTCGACCCGATCATAGGCCTTGGACATATCTAATTTCAAGGCCATATGCCCCTCTCCTCGTCTCGTATTCTTCATGTAATGAAATAATTCAAAGGCCACAAGCACGTTGTCGGTGATCAATCTTCCAGGAATAAAGGCACTCTGATTTTCCGACACAATATCCCCTAAGAAGCGCTTCAACCTATTAGCAAGAACCTTAGATACTAATTTGTAAATCACATTGCAAAGGCTTATAGGGCGAAAATCAACCATCTTATCGGGTGCTTTCTTCTTCGGGATTAAAACAATGAAGGTTCTATTGATCTCCTCCGAAACCGGTCCACCCTTTAAAATATTAAGAACTGTGTGGAGAACCAAATGACCCACAATATGCCAATATGTTTGATAGAAAAGCGCATTCATACCGTCCGGTCCTGACGCCTTTAGAGGGTGCATTTGAGCCAGAGCATCAACAACCTCAGCTTCACTATACTCGTTGCTTAGAATAGCATTCATATCCGGGGTCACCCTTCCCGCCACACAGTCAAAAAGCTCATTATCCATCGGTGGGTTAGAAGACGTAAACAGCGCCTGAAAGTAGTCGTTAGCCACCCCTGCAATAGCCTGATCACCAACCCGCACCTGCCCCGATTCATCAACGAGCTTAGCAATGAAATTCTTCTTCCGTCTTTCACCTGCTTTCCGATGGAAAAATTTCGTGTTTTTGTCTCCATCTTTTAGCCACAAAGCCCTGGACCGCTGTCTCCAAAAAATCTCCTCTTGACGTAGCAGCATACTAATCTCCTTCATCACCCATTTCCTTTCCGACACAGCTTCACTCGTTCTCGGCCCCTCATTAAGGCTAACCAGCCTCTTCCTCTTCTTATTAATGTCCTTTACAATCTTACCAATACTCACCTCCTTCCACTTGTGTAATTCCTTGGCACAGTTGCTCAAGCTCGAGAAAATATCGCCCTGCCCATCGTTCCATGCTCCACTGATCATGTCCTCACACCCTTCCTCTCCCACCCAAATTTCCTCAAACCGGAACAAATGTTACCACCCCTCAGTCCTCTCTTCACGGCAATTAAGAACAAGTTTGATCGGGCAGTGGTCCGACCACTCTCGGCACAAATGCTTAAGTCTAGCAAAAGGAAACAATTCTCTCCATGGCTCGTTAGCCAGTGCCCTATCGATTCTACTCAGTCGATTATCCGCGCCCGCTTGTCCATTATCAAATGTATAATCATAGCCTTCATATGGAATATCACAAAGCCCACATTCGTCTATCACATCCCGGAAATTGTTCATTTTCCATTGAGCTCGCTCCCCACTTTTCATTTCTGTCGAAAAAAAGGACCTCATTAAAGTCCCCTAAACATACCCATGCACCTTGGTTTTGCGACGCAAGAATCCTAAGTTGTTGCCAGGATAAATGTCTCTCCGCGACCGTCGGCCACCCATAGAACCCGGTAACTCGCACTTGTTTCCCTTCCATTTCCACATCAAAATCCATATAATGGATGGTAGCAGAACTCATCACGCAGCCCACCTCCTTCCGCCATAGAAACGCCAAGCCACCCGACCTTCCCACACTATCTACAGCCAAGCACTCATAACCCACAAATTGTCTAGCCCGTTTTCGCATATCACGACTACTCAATTTAGTTTCACATAAAAATATAGTAGCCGGGGCCTCCCGTCGGATAAGGTTCCGAAGACCGCCTACTGCATCGGGGTTGCCCAGCCCCCTGCAGTTAAGGCTCAAGCAACTCATTGGGCCCGGCGGGGCTGACTCGAATCAGCCTCCGCCTCAGATATATGCACATCCCTATGATCAATAGCCCTCTTCTTATTCACTGCTTGACTCAATCCCACCTCCTCTCGATCCCGCTTGTTATATTCATTCAAATCTGTACTCACCCTATCCATACTCCCCCCCTGTCCCTCTCAAAACGTCTCCAAGTTTGATAGGCTTATCGCGTACCTATGCAAAGATAAATTCCCTAAACACAAATAAATGTAGTAATAGGGGTCGAACCACAAGGAAACGGGAATTACGTTGTGAATTGCTATGGGTAGATTTTTATCAGGGTCGATTTCGTTTTTGGTTTGACTTGGTTGTTTGATTGACTAATAAAACTATGATGTGAATTATATGATTAAAAGGGAGCCTAAGGGGTTCGGGTCACACATGCAAAGGTAAACATATGATCATGATAAACTTGGTACTAATAACATTGTCAATTGCTTAGGTTTAGAGACACCCACCTTACGATATTAGTGTCAACCATAGACCGGATCCTAGAGAAACTCTCGTCCATGACTAGGTCGTCCTACTATACATGCTTAGTCTAATTCAATTCCGTGCCTCTTGACTTATAGAACGAATGAACAAACTTAAGCAATTGAATAAGGCCTTAAACAAAGATTAAACGTTATGGCACAAGCATGTGATAGAAGCAATTTGAAAAATATTATTATTAACCTATTTTATCATGTTATATACTTGATTTGCATGGCTCCCCTGGCCTTAGACTAAGAGATTTAGCTACTCATGTTAAGGTGCGAATTGTAAACTATAAAAAGAGAGATGATAAACATGGTTGAGTGATTTATATGAACTAAATGTTTTAACATACATGTAAAAGAAATTAATACTAAAGTAATCTAAATGGAGTGCTTAATTATAAACTAAATATAAACTAAATAGAAATGTAGACTATAAGTAGGAATACCTTAAAGAGATGAACTTTTATGGAAGAAATGAATAATAACCAAATGCTTGAATAACAAAATGCTTGAACAATAACTTGAGTACAAAATGTTGAAAGATTAAACTAAAGGAAGACTTAACAATTTGTAAACTAAAATGAAAAAACTAATGAGAGAGATTATAATGCTTAAGGCTATTGTATAATAAAATGAGACGTAATAAATTGGATGCCTAAGCCTTGGAATACCTATCCTATTTATAGGAGAGGAGAAGGAAAACGTAAACAATCAATGAGCATGCGGCCCCGATCGGGGTCGTGGTTATCTGGGTACTTTGGCTTAAATTCTTGTTTAATGCTTGAAGGAATCCAATGTTTGCGATAAATGATCCTTAATGCACCCGGTTAATGCTTCATAAATCCTTCTAAGAGCATCCAAATGAGCATCCTAAGCTTTGATATTTTCCACATGATTTTTGGACTTTTTATTGGGCTCTTTGTGGGATCATTTTGCATTTCTCACACACACTTGCTTGGGCTTGGAAACACCTTTCATTGTCATGCTTGGTCCATCTTGTTTCCACTTAGCTTAGTGAACTAGGTGTATGCTAATGTGATAGGAAAAAGCCTCTAAATGCTTAGATTCCTACAAAAGGTAAAAAATGCAAACAATACACCTAGAACACAATATTAACTCACAATATACTAATTAAAGTACGATAAACAATAGAAACCGAGCTAAAATGAGGGATACAAGTACATATAAAATGAACATATAAAACTCCCCCAAGCTAAACCCTTGCTTGTCCCCAAGCAAGAAACCAAATCCCATCAATTGCAATATCCCAAACAAGCTAAGCATAATGATTTAAAAACCCGAAACAACATGGGCAAGGAATAAAGCAAAACATGGATGAGATACACGACGGCGTAGCATAGAAAACTTTGAAATGAACCTTTAAGCTCTTGCATGATATTTTGACTTATGGACTCTCACGGGGCACTCAAACTTTTTTATATGTGAAGGGACAATTTTGTGAATGAACACTCAACTATCCTCAACTTATAACAATGTGCCCGCAATCTAATATGGTAAACATGTCAAAACTAGCAAGGAAATACAATCAAATGTAAGCATGATAAAGAAGCCAAATGGGTGGGAAGAAGACAAATAAACATGGGTAAGAAAGGGAAACAAAAGAGTTATGGTAATGTGGAGCTAAGTCAAGCTAGCAACTACCAAAATGCAAGGATGTTCAATCCAAACTCTAACCCAATTTTGCAATTCAAACCATAAGAAAAATCTCCAAAATATATGAATAATGCTTGAGAATTTCTCACATCTTTTCTTCTTCTCTTTTTTTCTTTTCAATGTATACTTCTTTTTTCATGCTCTTTCTTTTCTTTTTCTTTCTTCATTTTCATTCTCATTTTTTCAACTTTTTCCATTTTTTTCTTCTTTTTTTGCTTTTTTTTTTAGCATTAAGACCAAGCTCACATGATTTCCAACAATAAACCATATCCCAATGAGCACCCAAAACATTATCCAACTAAGGTACTAGCTCAACAAGGGTAGACAATTTCAATGATGTAGCTAGGGATAAATTTTGTGAGGGGGGGGGGGGGGTCAAAAAGGCTAATATATCATGTGAATGGCTCCAAAATGCTATAACAAATGAATGCATGCTTACCAAGAGATGACATGAGAACCATACTTGTGCGTTTTGATGAAACACACATTATAAGGAGACACCTACACTCACCTAAGAGAGACCGGATATGGATGCATTGGTCAAAAGAGGCTCTACCTTACCATTTTGTAGCTTGCCACAAGTCAAGATCAAGCCTATTCGGTTCATTCTCCATCTCCCACCTACTATGTCAAGACATCCCCATGTAGCTAATATCCCATCATTAAAGAATAAATCATTAGCAACAAGCCATTATTAGGATAAACAAAGAGGAAAGTAGGCTACAAGAAAGCACAAAGCAAAAATTTCTCTCAAAAATTTTCAAATTTTCTACACTACATGCAAACTACGCTATATACAAATGCAATATCTCCCCCCAAGCTAAACATCACATTGTCCTCAATGTGCCAAATATTCAAATCACCCAATCAAACCATAAAAATGGCTCAAAGCACAAAACAAGAAGGACTAGAGGTTATGTTTAATGGGATGCAAGATCTAAACTAAAATGCAAAGCAATTAAAAACTTACTCGATTTGCTAATCTCCCCCAAGCTAGCATGAATTCGGGGGATGTAGATGTTTCCTTGTGACTAAGGTGAAAAATAGTGAAGAAAAATGGTAGAGAAAGAGAATGGAGGTACCATCGGGTTTCTATAAGAATGATAGAATGATTTACTCTTCACCCGCATAAGAAAGAAATGCCAAAAATTCACGGAACCACGACCCCGATCGGGGTTGACTACTCCTTCGGGTTTTGACTTGTTTCCGCGTTGGTTAGATTTCCTTCTCGTTTCTCGAAAACCACGTCCCCGAACGGGGTTCTTGCATGGGGAAACGTGCCAGATTCACTTTTCTCCATTTTCACCTATAAAAGACAAAAAGGAACATTATCAAGTCGAGTATTTTATTACTAATCTACGAAAAACAATAAACTGCAGAAAAATAAAAACAAAAATAAACAAAAACAAAATAAAAAGCTTGGGTTGCCTCCCAAGAAGCGCTGGTTTAACGTCCCGCACGACGTAAGAAGCTATTTGATTCAAGTTTTGTTCTTGAGCTTGCCACCAACCAAGCTCCATGTCATAGCTCCTTTAGCATTCCGCAACCATTTGAAATTCTTCAAATAAAATTTCCCTTTCTTCTTGGCACTCCTAGCATTAGTGCCCTTAGCATCGTCACCTACAAAGCAAACAACACCCATATCGTCCTCCAACGGACCCATTAGTGAGAGTCCAAGTTGAGTAGAGGCATTAGAAGAGTCCACAGTGCTAAATAAATAACAAGACTCTTGTAACATTGGGCTTCTAATGGTGTTGTTTTTGCTAAAGGAAACCCGGTCATTACCCACTTCCAACATCAACCTTCCATTTTTCACATCAATTAACGCACCCGCGGTGCGCAAAAATTGTAATACTCCGTATTTATAAGTCTTGGGGTACTCTATCGAGTAGGCCTTACTCTGTCGAGTAAGGGTAAGTTGCGTTTTGGAAAAGTTTCTGACCTGTTGGGTACTCGATCGAGTAGCTGGGGTACTCGATCGAGTAGGGGGGTACTCGATCGAGTATCCTTGGGTACTCGATCGAGTAGCCCATTTTCTGGGAATTTTCTCGGGTTT
Organism: Silene latifolia; assembly: GCF_048544455.1. NCBI lineage: Eukaryota > Viridiplantae > Streptophyta > Magnoliopsida > Caryophyllales > Caryophyllaceae > Silene > Silene latifolia. The sequence continues at coordinate 19,891,486 of NC_133529.1, forward strand.
TGTTAAATATGCGATTACGGTATATAAGCTTTGTCGTCATTATTCTAAATCACTTTTGCAAAACCTAAATTACTGTTTAAGAGAGAAAGCAAACAAGTTCTTCATCCTAATCGCATAATTAGCAATCCCCGGAGTTTGGAAGGTCAGTTCTTAGCGTTGATTATACCGTTGAGTTCCTTGCGTCGAGGGTAAGATCTATGTACCCTTTTTATTGTCTTTCCTTTGAATTGGTTAAACCCTAATTTAGAGATTTGGGGGTTTATGTGTAGTAAGTGATTTGGTAGCCTTTATGTGTTGTATGATAGAAGGAGGGTTCATAGAGGAGGCTTTTTGATTCAAAGAAGAGAGACCGTCGATTGTGTGCTTACCGGGTAGGATTTCTACTCGGTATTAGTCCCATAATGGTATATTGGTTGATGTATTGTATTTGGTTGTTTGATATAATAATTGTATTGTGATTGTGGTTGTGATCGTTGTTGATGGTTAGCGAGGCGTGGCCTCGGGCCGAGTGGGGTCACTTGCGGGAGTGGCTTCACGCCTAGTTTCGCCTTCTGTGGAACCCGCCACAGAAGGGATGTGCACATTAATGGACGGGGTTATCGCTCACTATGTGGAGCGGGGATTTGGTGGGTACGGCTGCGGTCCCCCATCGCGGTGGTCCAAAGTGGACGATCGATGATTGAGATGATTGGATTTGGCGTGATTGCGTGTGTGTGGCGATTAAGTCTGTTTGCCTTATTGTTATTATATATTGAATTGTGTGATTAGTACGACCCGGTGTTGTTTTGTAAACTGCGGTGATCCATTCGGGGATGGTGAGCGGATATTGAGCGAGTATTGAGATGAGTCTTTGGGATAGGCGGGATGGCCACGACATGATGATAGGAGTCTTCCGTTGTAGCTTATTAGTTATTTACATTTCGATTAGGACAAATCGGTTTGAGAACATGTATTGTACTTTCAGTTTGGTTTTGAGGATTGTACTTCTTCGCTAAGTATTTATAATTAAACGTTGTTTCTTCATTGTTTATTTGATTATCATACCTCGGGAAACCGAGATGGTAATGTCTTCATACCTGAGTGGTCCTGGTAAGGCACTTGGAGTATGGGGGTGTTACAAATGGTATCAGAGCGACGATCCTGAAACCTGTAACCAATGAACCTAATGAACATAGGGAGTCAACTAAAATGAACCCGGGGTAAAAGTTGTAGGAGCTAATGCAAAGGCTTGGGAGACGTCCTAAAGTCGCGAAGTCGCCCTACAATTTTGAACCGGTCACATGGGGGGGAATGTTTGTCGAGTCGTATGTGTGTTTGGTTAATTTGTGTAAGAATGTGATGAAATGTGTTAATTTTTGGATGTTTGAAGTGGAAGGTTGAGAATGTGAAAGGAAGGTTAATGAAATATATAGATTTGTTGTTGGAATGATAACATGTTGGATGTTCTACAATGTGGCGTTTAATAGCATGATGAAATGATCTCGTAAATCGTATGAAAAGATGCGTAGCATGTTAGTTATGATGTAATGTGGTTTTATAAAGTTTAGCATGTTAGCATATGATATAGCATGCGGGTAGCGTTTCTGAATTAGCATGACTCGATCGAGTGGGACTGACTTGATCGGGTGGGTTTTTGATAATTTTGAGTTCAGAATCGAGTTTTGGGGCACTCGATCGAGTAACTAGGGGTACTCGATCGAGTAGGGAGTCACTCGCTCGGTCGAGTATGTTAGAGGTCAGAAGGTCTGTTTAGGGTCTGATGTTTGGGTACTCGATCGAGTATGTTGGGTACTTGATCGAGTAGCCTGTTACTCGATCGAGTATGTTTGGGCACTCGATCGAGTAGGTTCTGGGTGGCGTGTTTTCGTGTTTTGAAGTTTAGTACGTGTGTTCATATCTACCCTTTCTTATATATGTATAGTTTCGAGATGCCGCCCAAGAAGACTGCTTTGTATGCGAGAGCTGAGCTTATGACCATGGATGACATCGTTAAGATGTTAGAGCACCAGGATGCTCTTACTGAGACCCTAAAGAAAGTGAATGAGGATAAGAATAAGGATAAGGAGAAGGAGGTTGATCACTCTAAAATCAGCCTCTATATAGCGAGGTTTAACCCGAAAGAATATAAGGGAGTTGGGGATCCTAATCTTCTTGATAGTTGGCTGAGAGAGATGGAGAACATATTAGACTTGGTTCACTGTCCTGATGAGATGAGAGTGGAACAGGCTGCGTTCTATCTGAGGGAGGCAGCTGGCAAGTGGTGGGATACAGTGAAAGTGAGTGCCAAGGAGATATATACAAACCAAGGGTTATCTGCTATACCTTGGGAGGAGTTTCGTAGGGCTGTGAGGAAGGAGTTTGTACCGGAACATGTGAGGAGTAAGTTGAGGGAAGAGTTTGACAGTTTTAAGATGATCCCGAGATGTCTCGTAGCCGAGTACTACGAGCATACCAATGAGAAGTCTAGGTATGCTAAGGATATGGGTTTGAGTGAGGAGAACCTGGCGCTGAGGTTTGAGAGAAGGTTGACCCCTAAGATTATGGACAAGTTACCCGTGGGAGTCCTTACTGATGTTAAGGAAGCTTATGAGAGGGGGGGGAGAGCCGAGAGGTTGGTGGAGATGGCTCGGGAGAGGTCAGGTGGTGAGAAGAGGAAGTCCGAGAGCGAGGGTGGTGGCCAATTTAATCACAAGAAAGGCAACCACAATCGATCTAAGGGATTTTCTTAAGGTGCAGGTTCGATCTTTGGGGCTTCCTTTGGGCGTGGCCGTGGAAGTGTGAGTAATAGTTGGGGAGTGACTGCTATAGGCTGTGGTGGTGTAGGCCACAAGAGACATGAGTGCACAAGTGCACCGGATCTTTCCGAGAGACTTGCACAGAGCTTCGCGAGCAACGCACCGGCCGGATCATGGCCAAACCAGGGAGGTCGAGTTACAGTGGAGGCAACCGCAACGGCGGTAATTCTTATCAGAAACCACCAACGAACAACAACAACAATCAAGGGTCGGGTGCTAAGCCGACCACATCAGCCAGTACTGTCCAGGGAGGTGGGCAGAAGACCAGTGGCAAGTTATTCATGATGGAGAAGAAAGCAGCTGAGGAAGATGCGCACGTTATCACCGGTACATTCCTTGTTAATGGTATTCCTACCTTTGTTTTGTTTGATTCGGGGGCTTCTCAGTCATTTGTGTCTTCGAGTCATGTTAAACAGTTGGGTTTGAGAGTATATGAGTCTGTTAGTGAGCAAGTTTTCATACCTTCGGGTGAGTCTGTATATTGTGGGAGATTGTTTAGAGATGTATCTATGATAGTGGGGCAAGTTGATCTACCTGTAGACTTGCTAGAGTTTCCTTTTGACGGTTTTTAGATGATAGTCGGGATGGATTGGTTAGGAAAGTATAAAGCTAAGATAGACTGTCATCAAAAGAAAGTGTCTTTAAGAGGTCCTAAGGGTGTTAGTGTGTCTTATCGTGGGTTTCTAGTCAAACCCAAAGTTAAGTTGATTGCAGCTGTCACCTTGAAGTCTTATCTGAGGAAGGGATGTCCTTTGATCTTGTGCCATGTGAGAGATGACCGAGTAGAGAGTCCGACGATTGATGAGATACCAGTGGTGGGAGAGTTTGCGAGATGTTTTTCCGAGAGGAGATTCCGGGTTGCCACCGAAGAGGGAGATAGATTTCACCGTTGAGTTGAAGCCGGGGACGGGGCCAATCTCTAAGGCACCGTGCCGTATGGGTCCTAAGGAGATGGAGGAGATTAGGAAGCGATTGGATGATTTGATAGAGAAGGGATACATTAGACCAAGTGTATCGCCATGGGGAGCACACCGTTCTTTTCGTGAAGAAGAAAGATGAGAGTTTGAGGTTATGCATAGATTACAGGGAGCTGAACCGAGTGACGATAAAGAACAAGTATCCTTTGCCAAGGATAGATGACCTGTTTGATCAGTTGAGTGGTGCATCAGTCTTTTCTAAGATTGATTTAAGGTCGGGGTACCATCAAGTGAAGATTAGAGAGGTGGACATACCAAAGACAGCTTTCACGTCGAGGTATGGCCATTATGAGTATGTGGTGATGCCGTTTGGGTTGTCTAATGCGCCAGCAGTGTTTATGGATTTGATGAATAGAATCTTCAGACAGTTCTTGGACCAGTTTGTAGTGGTATTTATCGATGACATCTTAGTCTACTCTAAGACTAAGGAGGAGCATGGGGAGCATCTGAGGATCGTGTTGCAAACTTTGAGGGATCATGAGTTGTATGCTAAGCTATCCAAGTGTGAGTTCTGGTTAGAGAAAGTTGTTTTTCTGGGGCATGTAATCTCTAAAGATGGGGTAGCTGTGGATCCGGCGAAGATAGAGGCAGTGACAAAGTGGGAAGCACCAAAGAATGTTGCTGAGGTTAGGAGTTTCTTGGGTTTAGCTGGATACTACAGATGGTTCGTGAAGGATTTCTCCAAGATAGCTAGACCTATGACAGCGTTGATGAGGAAAGAGAACAGGTTTCGTTGGGATGAGAGTTGTGAGACGGCATTCCAAACATTAAAGGAGCGTTTGACCACGGCTCTGTCTTAGCATTACTGAAGGAACCGAGAACTTTGAGGTTTATACAGATGCCTCAAAGAATGGGCTGGGATGTGTGTTGATGCAGAATGGTAAAGTGATTGCCTATGCTTCTAGGCAATTGAAGCCTTATGAGGAGAACTACCCTACTCATGATCTGGAGTTGGGTGCAGTGGTGTTTGCTCTCAAGATTTGGAGACATTACCTTTATGGAGCAATATTTAAGGTATTTTCTTATCACAAGAGTCTCAAGTACATCTTCACACAGAAGGAGTTGAACATGAGACAGAGGAGGTGGATGGAGCTGATTGGCGATTACGACATGGAAATCATCTACCATGAAGGGAAGGCCAATGTTGTTGCTGATGCTTTGAGTAGGAAGAGTGTACATTCTCTGTGTACAGCTCTATCCTTGATGAGGCTGAGGGATGAGGTAGCGAGCTTTGGGATACATATGATGCAGAAAGGAGATGCCATGGGTGATATGACAAAGATCGACTTGAGTTTTATGATGATATTCGAGGTAAGCAGGCTTTGGATCCTAAGATAGTTGAGTGGAGAGCTGGAGTAGAGAAAGGGACAGTGTCCCGCTTTTCTATTCATACAGATGGTAGTTTGCGGTTTGATGGTAGGTGGTGTGTTCCTAATGATGAGGAGTTGAAAAATACTATCATGACAGAGGCGCATTGCACACCATATTCAGTTCATCCAGGTGGAGACAAGCTATACAAGGATTTGAAGAGAATGTTTTGGTGGCCTGGGATAAAGAAAGAGACAATTTGAGTTTGTGTCCGTTGTTTGACATGCCAGAGAGTTAAAGGGGAACAGCGACGACCACAAGGTAAGATTCAGTCTTTAGAGGTACCTGAGTGGAAGTGGGAATCCATTTCCATGGACTTCATTGTGGGTTTACCAAAGAGTCAACAAGGTAACAACATGATTTGGGTAATAGTGGATCGACTGACCAAGTCAGCTCACTTTGTTCCAATGAAAGATACATGGACTAAGGCACAATTGGCTATGGCCTATCGAAAGAACGTGCTTAAGTTACATGGAGTCCCTAAGGACATAGTGTCTGACAGAGATGCGAGGTTTATATCGAGGTTTTGGAAGGAGTTGCAGGAATCGTTGGGAAAAACTTTGAAGATGAGTACAGCATTTCATCCTGCGACAGACGGGCGGACGAGAGAACAATCAAGACTCTTGAGGATATGTTGCGAGCTTGTGTGATGGATTTTGGTGGTAGGCGGGAGCAGAGGGTTGGACTTGATAGAATTTTCTTACAATAACAGCTATCACACGAGTATTGGTATGGCACCGTTTGAGGCTTTGTATGGGAGAAGATGTAGGAGTCCAATCTGTTGGGACGATAGTCTTTGAAGCAAAGTGGTTTTGGGACCGAGAGATGGTGCATGAGATGGTGGAATGTAGTTAAAATGATCGGGGAAAGGATGAGAGCAGCTCAGGATCGACAAAAGAGTTATGCAGATCTACATCGCCGGGATATAGAGTTTCAGGTTGGGGATAAGGTTCTTCTGAAAGTGTCTCCTATGCGTGGGGTTATGAGATTTGGGAAGAAAGGTAAGCTGGGTCAGAAGTTCATCGGTCCTTATGAGATCTTAGAGCGAGTGGGAGAGGTTGCTTATCGTCTGGCTTTACCTGCTGCGTTAGAGAGAGTACACAATGTGTTTCACGTATCGCAGCTGCGGAAGTATGTGAGCGACCCGTCGCATATGTTAGAGGCAGAGAGCTTAGAGCTAGATGAGTCCTTATCATATCTTGAGGTGCCTAAGCAGATTCTAGACCGAAAGGTTAGAAAGACTAGGAGTGGTGAGACAGTTTTGCTTAAGATCCTTTGGTCTAACCACGAGACCGAGGAAGCTACATGGGAGCCAGAGGAGGCTATGAAAGAGCGTTACCCTTTCGTTTTTGATCAGGTATGTATGGTTACGGGGACGTAACCTTGTTTCTTTTAGGGGGGTAGGAGATGATCGCGAACAGTTTTTAAGAGTTTTATACCCCTTTTATATGTTGTGTCGGTATGTTTGTCGGGATGAGTTGGGTTAGTATCATGTTTTATGTTGAATTTTGTTTGATTGTTGAGTCGGGAATGTTGTGGGAGTACCTTTGTTTAGTAGTGGTTTGAACTTCGGGGACGAAGTTCCTTTTAAGGAGGGAAGACTGTAATACTCCGTATTTATAAGTCTTGGGGTACTCTATCGAGTAGGCCTTACTCTGTCGAGTAAGGGTAAGTTGCGTTTTGGAAAAGTTTCGACTGTTGGGTACTCGATCGAGTAGGCGGGGTAGTCGATCGAGTAGGGGGTACTCGATCGAGTATCCTTGGGTACTCGATCGAGTAAATAGCCGTTTTACTGAGGGAATTTTCTCGGGTTTTGTTAAATATGCGATTAAGGTATATAAGCTTTGTCGTCATTATTCTAAATCACTTTTGCAAAACCTAAATTACTGTTTAAGAGAGAAAGCAAACTAGTTCTTCATCCTAATCGCATAATTAGCAATCCCCGGAGTTTGGAAGGTCAGTTCTTAGCGTTGATTATACCGTTGAGTTCCTTGCGTCGAGGGTAAGATCTATGTACCCTTTTTATTGTCTTTCCTTTGAATTGGTTAAACCCTAATTTAGAGATTTGGGGGTTTATGTGTAGTAAGTGATTTGGTAGCCTTTATGTGTTGTATGATAGGAGGAGGGTTCATAGAGGAGGCTTTTTGATTCAAAGAGAGAGACCGTCGATTGTGTGCTTACCAGGTAGGATTTCCTACTCAGTATTAGTCCCATAATGGGATATTGGTTGATGTATTGTATTTGGTTGTTTGATATAATAATTGTATTGTGATTGTGGTTGTGATCGTTGTTGATGGTTCGCGGGCGTGGCCTCGGGCGAGTGGGGTCACTTGCGGGAGTGGCTTCACGCCCTAGTTTTGCCTTCATGGAACCCGCCACAGAAAGGATGTGCACATTAATGGACAGGGTTATCGCTCACTATGTGGAACGGGGATTTGGTGGGTACGGCTGCGGTCCCCCACTCGGCGGGCGGGTCCAAAGTGGACGATCGATGATTGAGATGATTGGATTTGGCGTGATTGCGTGTGTGTGGCGATTAAGTCATCTGTTTGCCTTATTGTTATTATATATTGAATTGTGTGATTAGTCTCGACCCGGTGTTGTTTTGTAAACCTGCGGTGATCCATTCGGGGATGGTGAGTAGATATTGAGCGAGTATTGAGATGAGTCTTGGATAGCTGGGATGGCCACGACATGATGATAGGAGTCTTCCGCTGTAGCTTATTAGTTATTTACATTTCACTTAGGACAGTCAGTTTGAGAACATGTATTGTACTTTCAGTTTGGTTTTGAGGATTGTACTTCTTCGCTAAGTATTTATAATTAAACGTTGTTTCTTCATTGTTTATTTGATTATCATACCTCGGGCAACCGAGATGGTAATGTCTTCATACCTGAGTGGTCCTGGTAAGGCACTTGGAGTATGGGGGTGTTACAAAAATGGCCTACCCAATATAATTGGGGTTTGTGAGTCCTCGGCCATATCAAGTATGAGGAAGTCAACGGGTATGAAAAACTTGCCAACTTTGACGGGTACATCTTCTAAGACACCTAAGGGTCGCTTTAAAGAGCGGGCCGTCATTTGCAATGTTGTACTTTTGCATTTTAAAGCACCCATGTTAAGTTTATCACAAAGGAAGTAGGGCATGACACTTACACTAGCACCTAGGTCGCAAAGGGCCTTATCAATGGTATATGTGCCTATAGTGCAAGGAATAGAATAGCTACCGGGGTCCTTATGTTTCGGGGGAGACTTATTTTGTAAGAGTGTACTACACTCTTCAGTGAAAGCAATGGTCTCAACCTCATTGAAGGATCGCTTCTTTGAGAGAATTTTCTTCATAAACTTTGCGTAAGAAGAGACTTGGGTAAGCAATTCCATAAATGGGACGGTGACTTGTAAATTCTTACACATTTCCATAAACTTACCGAACTTACCTTCTTCCTTGTGCTTTGCTAGACGATGGGGAAATGGTATTTGATCGACTTCTTTTGGAGGAGCATCCTCCACATCTTTCACTTTCTCATTGTAGTTGGGAGCATCCACCTTTTTTGAAACAACATCACCCTCCTTAGCATTGGGAGACACTTCTTCAACAATTACCTCATCACTTTTGTCGGGCATAGGGTGCTCAACAACTTTGGCATCAAGCTCGCTCTTCCTTTTTAGTATTAACAATCGATGGGGAAATGGTACACGGTCCCTAACAAGAGGCTCTTCACTAGCCTTCTTTTTGTCATCTCCCCCAAGCTTGGCCTTTTTAACAACCATTTCTTCATCCAAAGTCATGGATGGCCCGTCATAGCTTGTACCACTTCTTAAGGAAATAGAATTGACGGTTTCATGTGGTGGGTTACCTTGGGAAGGTAGTTGACCGTTCTTCCTTTGAGAGTTAGAAGCGGCTAGTTGAGCCACTTGTTGCTCCAACATCTTGACCGCAACACTATGAGCTTGATCATTCTTTTGAATTTGAGCCAATAATTCCCTTTGCATTTGGACTATCATGCCCTCGAGCTTACCAACTCCTTGATTGTGTTGTTGGCCATTTTGTGGTGGATTTTGTTGGTAATGGTTTTGTGGGGGCCTTTGTTGATTTTGATAACCCGGTGGAGGGATATACTTTTGTTGTTGAGGAACATAGGCATTTTGTTGTGGTGGGGGTTGAGGGTTAAACACATTGTTGCTAGTGTAAGACAAGTTCGGATGGAATTTTGTATTTGGGTTGGAAAATGTACCCGGTGGATATGAACTTTGTCTAAAAGCTTGAAAAGCATTTACCTCTTCGATAGGAGCTCGGCAATGAGCGGCATAATGACCCGCACCTCTACAACCATTACAAACAACTATTTAACTTGTTGAAGACACGGCATTGAGTTGTTGAATGGAATCTTTAGCATCTCTCTCCGCCAATTGTTGTTGGAGCAAGGCAATTTGATCTAGCAAAACGGAGTTGTTGGAGGAATATTCTTTACCTTTGGATGGCACAACTCGGGAATTGACATATTGTGCATCATGGACCGCCATAGATTCGATCGTGGCATGAGCAAGGTCGGTGTCAATTTGATCAAACCGCCCATTGTTAGCGGAATCAAGAATCCTTCGGGACTCGTCACAACATCCATTGTAGAATGTTATTGCTAGAAACCAATAATCTAGCCCATGATGTGGGCATTGTCTTTGAAGCTCCTTGTACCTTTCCCAAGCCTCATATAAGCTCTCAAGAGCTTGTTGACGGAATCCGGTGATTTGGCTTCTCAAGGTTTGAGTTTTCTCCGGTGGAAAAAACTTTTGATAGAAGGCTAGAGCCAAAGTCTCCCAATTGGTGATTCCCATGGCGGTGCGGTCAAGGCTATTGATCCAAAGTTTGACCTTGTCCTTCAAAGAGAAAGGGAAAAGTATTTCCCTTATTTGGGCTTGAGTGACGCCCGTTTAACGGATCATGGAGCAATAGTCGCAAAAGTTTTGCACATGCAAATTGGGATCCTCCAAAGGACTTCCCCCAAATTGCTTCCTCTCCACAAGGCTAATGAAAGCCGGCTTGATCTCGAATTCCGGCGCGGTGATTTGAGTGGTTGTGATACCAGCCGGAAGCATGGCCGTGGTGGGCTTTGAGTGATCGGAAAGTTTCACCATCTTTTTGGGAGTAGATGGTGGTGGTGGTGGAGATGATGAACTTGAAACCTCCTCCTCTTCAAGGGCTTCTAGATCGTCTAAGTAAGACTTTCTAGCACTTTCAATTTGAATGGGAGAAGTGGCTTCTTTCACTTCCTTCCAAAAACGTCGTCTTCTCCTAAAGGTTTTCTCGGGTTCGGAATCCGGTGAAAGCAATTCTCCACTACGAGAGGACCTGGGCATAAGACAACAATTTCTAGAGAAGTGATCAGTAACGGTCTCAAGGAACAAGTGTTCCCCAAGACAAAGAAAAACAAGATAAAAATCGACAATTCAAAATGCAATAAAACCGTTTCCCCGGCAACGGCGCCAAAATTTGATAGGCTTATCGCGTACCTATGCAAAAATAAATTCCCTAAACACAAATAAATGTACTAATAGGGGTCGAACCACAAGGAAATGGGAATTACGTTGTGAATTGCTATGGGTAGATTTTTATCAGGGTCGATTTCGTTTTTGGTTTGACTTGGTTGTTTGATTGACTAATAAAACTATGATGTGAATTATATGATTAAAATGAAGTCGAAGGGGTTCGGGTCACACATGCAAAGGTAAACATATGATCATGATAAACTTGGTACTAATAACATTGTCAATTGCTTAGGTTTAGAGACACCCACCTTACGATATTAGTGTCAACCATAGACCGGATCCTAGAGAAACTCTCGTCCATGACTAGGTCATCCTACTATACATGCTTAGTCTAACTCAATTCCGTGCCTCTCGACTTATAGAACGAATGAACAAACTTAATCAATTGAATAGGGCCTTAAACAAAGATTAAACGTTATGGCAGAAGCATGTGATAGAAGCAATTTGAACAATATTATTATTAACCTATTTTATCATGTTATATACTTGATTTGCATGGCTCCCCTGGCCCTTAGACTAAGAGATTTAGCTACTCATGTTAAGGTGCGAATTGTAAACTATAAAAAGAGAGATTATAAACATGGTTGAGTGATTTATATGAACTAAATGTTTTAACATGTAAAAGAAATTAATACTAAAGTAATCTAAATGGAGTGCTTAATTATAAACTAAATATAAACTAAATAGAAATGTAGACTATAAGTAGGAATACCTTAAAGAGATGAAATTTTGTGGAAGAAATGAATAATAACCAAATGCTTGAATAACAAAATGCTTGAACAATAACTTGAGTACAAAATGTTGAAAGATTAAACTAAAGGAAGACTTAACAATTTGTAAACTAAAATGAGAAAACTAATGAGAGAGATTGTAATGCTCAAGGCTATTGATACCTGTCGATGTGAGTATCAAAAATAATATTTATAAAACCAAACTACTACTAGCAAGCGGTAGTAAGGGTCGATCCGCAGGAAGGTAGGGAGATGATAGTTGTTATTAATTCTAGTCTAAGGGTAACAGTTGTGGGGGTTTTGGATTGGATTATAACTAAACCTAAATGCGAAAACAAAATAAAAACTATAACTAAAGCAATTAAATAAAAAGGTGTAGAAAATAATAAAAGGGAAGCTAAGATGATTGGTTCACTGCAGCTGCGACGACGGTATCTAAGTAAGTCTGATAAATCACGATAGGTGGGCAAATAAGAAGTCCTCTCGGTCCATTCTTAACTAGTGGCGCCTCTCAGCCTATGCTACTGGTCCGTAGGTCTCACTAATACTAGCTCTCGCCCTGAAAAGTGATTCCTAATACCTAAATTACTTATCTTTCGATCTTAGCAATTTAGTCGTCTCAATTTATTAATCTATTTTCCCTCCCCTATTTCTCGATCTTATGGGTCGGTCAAATACTAAGCATTTAACAAGTCTCCTCTCGGTCTCGTTGTCAAATATTGCAATTAAAACATTGAAACGGTGCTAATCTATCATGCGTCAGTCGATCGACCACTATAGGCAGTCGATCGACCAACAGGTCCAGTCGATCGACTGACTAATCCAGTCGATCGACCAAAAGCCGACATCAGGTTTACTAATATACGTCGTCTTAGCTACAGATCCCCTCGCATCTTAGCACGGGGTATTTAGCTACTCATAATAATTCTAACTACAACTACGAAAGCAATTAAAACAGTAAACGGAAGCATGATTAAAACGATTTAACAGTAAATTCACAATAAAGAAAATTACGGCTTTAGGGAATTAATCTAGCAATTCTAACTACGAAGATAATAAACTTAAAGACTGAAATTATGATTGAGAAATACCGAAACTGAAAGCCGAGAGGAAATCCAGATGCAAAATAGCGAACTTTATTGAGAAACTAAAGTATTTGAATGTAAACTATGCTAAACTCGAGACCTCATGTCTCTCCTCCAAAAACTGATAATTATTCTGAAAACATAGGTTAGTTATATAGGAATATCACGCACTCTTATTCCTAAACCTAAGAATACATTGGGCTTTCTAATTCTCGGTCTTTTAATTTGCGCATCAGCTCGCGTGGTGGTCGATCGATCGACCACGAGGGCGATCGATCGACCAAAGGTGCTTTGTCTGAGTGCATTCGACGATTCTCGCAGCGCGCACCGATATTAAAACAGCTGCCATTTCTTCGTTACTCGGTCAAATCAGGCATTCTATGCGGAGTTGGAAAGCTAACAGGATAAGCTTTCACCTCCAATTGGAATCACTCGATTATCTGCTCTAAAACTCGAGATATAGCCATCTGAACGAGGCTGCAATATCGTGAAATGCTTCTTTGCTTGTTAAACTCGTACGCACCCTTGCTTTTGCTATCTTTAGGCCTTGAAACGCGCACCAAGCTCATTCCTCGAGTCAATACTCCATGTCAAATGCAATGCTAAGTACTTAGGGACGGATTCGGCTTATTTTCCACTGAAATCTTCATATTCCTACAAAATCACAAGAAAAGGAAGAAATACACGAAACAAGGGAAATAGTAGCATAAACTACTCAATTGAGCTCTGAAATGTGTGTAAAATAGGGTGTAAAACATCATATAAATGACACGCATCAGCTATTGTATAATAAAATGAGACGTAACAAATTGGATGCCTAAGCCTTGGAATACCTCTCTTATTTATTGGAGAGGAGAAGGAAAACGTAAACAATCAATGAGCATGCGGCCCCGATCGGGGTTGGGTGGCCCCGATCGGGGTCGTGGTTATCCGGGTACTTTGGCTTAAATTCTTGTTTAATGCTTGAAGGAATCCAATGTTTGCGATAAATGATCCTTAATGCACCCGGTTAATGCTTCGTAAATCCTTCTAAGAGCATTCAAATGAGCATTCTAAGCTTTGATATTTTCCACATGATTTTTGGACTTCTTATTGGGCTCTTTGTGGGATCATTTTGCATTTCTCACACACACTTGCTTGGGCTTGAAAACACCTTTCATTGTCATGCTTGATCCATCTTGTTTTCACTTAGCTTAGTGAACTTGGTGTATGCTAATGTGATAGGAAAAAGCCTTTAAATGCTTAGATTCTTACAAAAGGTAACAAATGCAAACAATACACCTAGAACACAAGATAGCTCACAATATACTAATTGAAGTACGATAAACAATAGAAACCGAGCTAAAATGAGGGATAAAAGTATATATAAAATGAACATATCAAAGTTCATGTCTCCCCACCCTTCTCCACCACCATGCCACTCTCCCCATCCTCCTCAGTACCCTCCCTTTGCCCTGGACCCATTATTTCTTCCTGCCCATGCTCCTTTCTCATAGTGATCATCTGGTCATCCTCCTGCTCTTCGCTGCCCCTGCTCAAACCCCTTCCCCTCTCCCTATTCTCTCCCTCAACGCCCCTTATCCTTTTGTATCTTCTTGATCCGTGTGGATAAGGCAATTTGCTGCAACTTAGCTACCATTTTCTCAATATCAGCCTGCTCCCCCAACCTATGTTCTGCCTCAAATTCCCCTCTTAAATCCCTAGCTTGCTTGCTCGTCCGGTCATTATTGGTTTTCACCACTTTCCATGGTGAAGCGCGCAAATCATCCCCAAATATTAACTCCTCTACTTCATAGGGGCCGTCATCACAGTCCTTCTCGCCATGACCGAGAATACCACAACCATAGCAATACGTAGGCAACCTCTGATATGACACTCTAAACGACAAGACTCGATCATCTGGCATTCTAATATCCACCGTTTTCTTCAAAGGTTTTCGAACATCCAGCAAAACCCTTACCCTCACAGCTCGTTCTACCTCAGGAGTTGTTGCCTCATCAACTCCAAAAAAAGAACCTATCTGTGCTCCTAGATTCCGCAAATTCACATTGTTGGAACGCCCTTTAATGGGTAAGTCGTATATCCTCGCCCAGACAGGCAAGTTATGTAAAGGCACATCAGTCATCTTCCCTACCTTATTGTGCTCGTTGAAACACCAGACGAACTTATCGAAGTGCCAAGGTTGCCCTTCCAAAACCTTCGTCTTGTCACGTTCATCATCAAATTGGAAAATAAACAGCTTCTTCTTCGCTTCCAGTATGTTACCCACAATTGTGCCTTTAGGGTTCCACAATTTCACCATCGAATCGATTGCTACCCTCATATTTATCGCTTTTGTAGACCAGATCTTTCCTATAAGCAAGAATTTAGGTTTCTCCCCCGCATCACCATCATCTCCCACGTCCCAAGCGAACACCTGACCCCTCTACGCCCCCATAACCTCCTTCCCAAGCCATCTAGAACTGCCCGCCATAACCCCTATTACACGATAGAACTAACTAGGAACCCGATAGTTGCTTATAACACCAAACTGTAATTCACAAACGAAACAAACCAACAAAAAGAAAATAAAGAAGGAGATTCCCACGTACCGAAGCCGAGGAATCATCCTTGAGCGAGAAGGAAAGATCAAAGACGTAGCAGAGACGGAACTTCCACAGAAAACCCTAGGAGAGACGAGTCAAGTTTCATTCTTGGTAGCTACAATTTGTTGTAATGTAAACAGGTCATTGTGGTTTGGGCTTTAGCTAGTTAGCCCATCTCATGTACACTTACTTTGAAAATTACCATCTTGTCCATCTAGAGATGGTAAATTGGTCAACTTGGTCGCGTTAATTTTAATTTGAAACTCTCTTCTAAATTATTATTATGTTCGTTTTTTCCTCTCTAATTTGAGAGTCTCTCTAAAATAGAGTTCTCTTTGTTTTAAGTCTTCTTAGCTGCCACCCTCTTCCTTGCCTAACCTTATCCCAAACACCACCACTTCATCTATCTTTCCGCTTTTTTCCACCACCTTTGATGAGTTGGCTTTCATGCAAGGCCTCTCTATGACACCTCACCCTAATTTTTGTCCCCTCACCGCCTTTATAACCACCGTAAGCCACCATCAAAAACCCTAATCCATCAAAATCCCTTATCACCTTCATCTCTTACCCTATTTTTTAGTCCCTGTTTTTCTCTTTTCCTGCTCTGTATCCAAATAATGGCTTCTTCTTCTTCATCCACTCTTTGTCGAGCGGGTGTGAGTCTTAAACTACCATTATACCTTTGTGCGGACCTTACTGGGGTTGATTACAATAAAGCTCTAATAGCCAAAATTCTTGATCAGCGCTATCTTGACATTCCTAGGCTTTATGATCTTATTTCAAAACACTGGAAACTTAATGGTACCATTTCTATTCGGAGTATGGAGCCTTACTATATCTTCGAGTTTTCTTCGAACGCTGATCTCTCTTATTTCCGCCAAAGACAAACTGTCAACATTGAGGGTAGCTTGTTTGTTTTCCGAACTGTTTCGCCTTCTACTATACCTGACAATTTACTCTTCCATATTGTCCCTCTTTGGATTAGAGTAAAACACCTACTTATACCTTTAATGAACACTTCTGTAGCGGCGTTTCTCCTTTCTCATGTAGGGGATATATGTGAGGAGGAGTCGTACCCTTCTCTTATTCCACCTCGTAATTTTGTGCGGGTTAAAGTATGGGTTGATATCTCAAAGCCCCTTATTCCAGGATGTTATTTGGCCTTTAATGACCGAGAACAGCAATGGATTAGCTTTTCTTACGAAGGCGTGTTCCGCTTTTGTAAGACGTGTGGACAAGTGGGTCATCGAGTGTCCTTTTGCCCCTCTGGTAAGGTCAAAGGAACTCGAGGTATTCAAGCTATGTTGGAACAACTCTCTGCTCGGGGACTTATGGTCTTACATGGTCCTCCGGGATCGCCCTTTTACAGTCTGGATATTTTTGGTCTCCCTCCTCGCCTCAAATATTTAAATTCTGAGATAAACACTCTTTCTAATGAGTTATCTTGGACTCCAGTGGTGCCTCACCGGTTTTTTCTTTCTCATGGTCCACCTCGGATGATGATCTTGATGGAAATGGTTTTGACCCTCCACCAGGATGCATGGTACAGGAAGACCAATCCCGTGAAGTTTTACTTGAAAATTTTCCTCTCGTCAGGGGTCCTGTTGTTCCAGGTCCATCGACCTTTGATGTTGGTGAACCGTCTCGTGCTAGAGACCCTTCACCGGCGTTTCGTATGGTAGTGCCTAATAATGAGGATGATGAGTTTACTGCATCACTTGAACATGAACTTGCTGAACCTTCGACACCACCCAATATAGTGGATGTTGGATGTCTTTTTCGCTCCCCTGCTACTTCTCCTAATCATAATTTACCTGTTATGGACTCTCTTGGGCGGACGGTGAAGTTTGTTTTTAAGCGCAAGGTAGGAGTTGGTTTTAATTACTACAGTCGCACTCGTTTTAAGCGCACTAATAGAACGAGTTTCTCGGATTTGGCTGTAGACTCTGTTTCTGAACCAACTCCAGTGGAATTACTGCTTGGTGCTTCATCTTTTGCGCCTTTTCAATATAGGTAATCTGATTCTATGCTTTCTTCCTATGCTCCTGGCCTGAGCAACAAACACACACTTTTACCTTTTGAGTTCTCTCTTTTGGACTTTCCTGTTTCTAAACGTCCTCGGCTGCAACAAGCTGGTCCAATAAATTTGATGGACGGACCATTTCTAACGCTTGTTTCATCTTCTTGTTCCAGAGATGAAGCTGTTGTTCCTGACTTAGGTCTGGTGGCGGACCTTAATTCGCCACCCGTTTACCAATGAAGATCTTTTGCTGGAATTGTAGGGGGCTAGGTTCGACGGATGATCCTACAATTCCTTTTCTGCATCGGAGTGTCCAACAATATCATCCGTCCATTTTGTTTTTGCAAGAAACAATGACTACCTCAGTCTCGGCTTCAAATAAAACTTCCCATCTGGGTTTGCCACATTGCTGCGGTGTTGATTCAACGGGACATAGTGGCGGCCTTCTTTTGCGTTGGGATTCTTCTATAGACTTATCTACCTTAAACCTAGATCCTCACTTCATTTTGTGTAAAATATCTATCCCTAAGGATCCTTGTACAAATCATGTATCATATGTTTTATTTATATATGGTGAAGCCCGGTTTGAATATCGACAAGCTTTATGGAATCAGCTTACTTTGAAGCTTTTGGGGCTCTCTCCTTTGTTGATAATTGGTGATATAAATCAGGTTGAATTGTTTTCAGACAAGTTTGGAGGAACAAGTTTTATTCGTGGTCAGGATGAATTTACGGTATGGAAAATTCAGAATGGTCTTATGGACGTCAGTTTTTCTGGTCCCCGTTTTACTTGGATGAACAATCAATACAACGGTAAAATTATTTTGGAACGGCTCGACCGTGCTTATGCCAATCAAGAATGGTTTAATCTCTTCCCTGCCACTTCAATTACTAATTTTCCTATTCTTGTCTCTGATCATGCGCCCATTTTACTTTCTCTGTTGCCAAGTTCAAAACCTCGCAAATGACCTTACTGCATTGACAATTGGTGTTTAGATTATCCAGAAGTTCGAAAACTCGTTTCCAATGTATGGGACACGCCTTTTTGTGGATCAACCATGTATATTTTGTCTCGGAAATTGGCCTCTGTTCGTCATGCTATCATACAATGGGTTATTCATCATCGTATCTCTCATGGAATTAATTGGTCGGAAATTGAAGCTGATTTGGACCTCACTGCTGCTCAGATTGTGGATGAACCTTTGGCTTTTTCGTTCCAGCAACTTCGCTCTTCTCGATTACACGTACTGCGTAATCAACGATAATACTGGGTTCAACGATCAAAAATCAGGTCCGAAGTCTTGGATGGCTTTCCTACACGGTTTCTCTATATTAGGGTAAAGCAACGCGCCACAAAGCATCGCATTCTGGCCCTTCGCTCTTCTGATGGTGTTTGGTTGGAATCTCCGGACTCTATTACGTCTGAAATAATCAATTTTTTCAAAAAGTTGTTGTCTCCTGAAACGGTCTTTGCTCCAGCCACTCCTGCGCCATTTGATCATCCATGTTTCGCTGGACTGGAGTTACCCACGCTTGGCCCTATTGAATGTTCCCTTTTACAAGTCCCATTCTCGGAACAAGACATTTTGAAAGCTCTACGTGGAATGGATGACTCAAAATCGCCTGGTCCAGATGGTATTACTCCTAAATTTTTCCGTACTTTTTGGCCACAAATTGGACATCTTGTCTCTTTGGTGGTCCTTAGGTTTCTTAACACAGGCGTCATGCTCAAGGAATGGAATAACACCATCATTGTCCTCATTCCAAAAACTGATAATCCGGAATTGGTTTCACAGTATCGTCCAATTAGTCTCTGCAATGTCATATACCGTCTGGCTTCCAAATGTATGGCTAATCGGCTCAAATTGGTTCTTCCAGCTATTATTTCTGAATCCCAGCAAGCATTTGTGCCTGATCGTCTCATGTCTGATGGTTGCCTTATTGCTCATGAAATAATGCACTACATTAACAAGACTAAGAAAGGCACGAATTGCTACTCTGTCATTAAGCTGGACATGCATAAGGCTTTTGATCGAATTTCATGGCACTTCCTCTTGTCCGTTTTGGAACGTTTTGGCTTTCCGATAACTTGCCGTAATCTCATATGGAAATGTATCTCCACAGTCACTTATCGGATCATGATAAATGGTGAACCATCACCTCCTTTTCATCCGTCTTGTGGATTACGCCAAGGTGATCCGATCTCCCCTTATCTGTTTATTATGTGTATGGAGATTCTGTCTCGTCAACTTCAGCAGGCTGAGTCCCAACACCGCATATTTGGCCTAAAAATATCGCGGTATGCTCCGCCTATCTCACATCTTTTTTATGCTGATGATGCTTTCATCTGCTGCAAGGCAACACCTGCTTTCTTTGAGACTATCCGTGATATTTTCCAGGGTTTTGAGGAAGTTTCTGGTCAAATGATTAATCTGCAAAAATCTTTTATTAAATTTAGCCTCAATTCTCCGGAGGACTTCAAGACCCATATGACCTCCATTTTGCGGATGAAAGCAAGTGATTCCTTTGGTACTTACTTGGGGGTTCCGGTTGATTTACCAAAGTGTAAGAAAACAGATTTTAATGATATACTTGACAAGATTACTCTGCGGATCTCGGATTTGTCTTCACTACACCTATCTCAAGCAAGCAAATTTGTTATCATCACCTCCATATTGCTCGGTTCTTTGGTGCATATTTTGGCGGCTGTCCCTTTACCGGTTTCCATTTCAAAAAAATTGGATTCTTTAATTGCGGCTTTCTGGTGGAGTAAGCATTCTTCACACCGTTCTATTCACTGGCTGTCCCAACAACATTTACACAATCCTAGAGATAAGGGAGGGCTTAGTATTAAATCTGTCACGATACTTGGACAAGCTTATCTTATGAAGAATTGCTGGCGTATCCATCACAAGCCGGAAGGTTTACTGGCTAAGTACCTCAAACCAAAGTATAAGCGTGATCTTCCTGTTCCTAAGAAGCAGTCCAAAGTTTCACAGCCTTCGTTTGTATGGCAAGGTATTTGTCGGGTTGCTTCTTCTTGCACTGACGCTATGGCTTGGAAAGTTGGCAATGGTAACTCAGTTAATCTTCTTTCTAGTCATTGGATACATGGTCATCCCCCAAGATTGCGTCACGACCAGGGCCATACCATACCTATGCTCTCTGATTTTGTTAATGACAATTGCTCCTGGAAACTGCAAATTTTTTTCCGAGTTTTTGACACACCCACTGCTAAAGCTATTTGCGCAATGGAACCGCCTGTTATTGCAAATGATGACTTTCTCTATTGGAAGTATACTGAGGATGGCTGTTATGCTCTTCAATATGGATACGCATACCTTTTAGCTAAAGGTATGGCACGGAACCCGACACTATGCTCGTTTCCTTGGAAGTTAGTTTGGCGTTTCCCTTTTTCTAGCAAATTCCCTCTTTTTATATGGAAGCTTGCCCATCACATCCTCCCGACGAAGACGGTTCTAGCACACAGGGGACTTCAGATTGACGCTTTATGCTCCTTATGTCGATCTGATTTGGAATCTCCAGAACATTTATTCCGACCCTGTGACATCATTCAACATGTCTAGAGCTCTTCTTTGCTTGGTATACATTCTATGGCCAACCCAAATGTTTCATTCACCCGATGTTTATCTGATCATATTACATACCTTCATCGGTCCTCTTCAAAAGGTTTTGTGGACAGCGTGGGGCCCACGGGGGCACTTGGGAGGAAGAGAACAAGCGTTTGCATTTTTGTTGGAGTCGCCACCAATTTTTATGGGAAATTGGAATTGTTCGAATACCTCGTGTCATGTCAAGACACAAAGTAAAGACATGAACACTAAGCAATCGTTACCCTTAGCATTCTATGTCTAGAATGACTCTCGTGGATGCCAATGAACACGGATGTTCATAGAGATCTAGAGTAAGGGGTGAGGGTACGTATTAGGAAGCTCTTTTGATCGAACACCTAATCCCGCCCGCCTCGATAGCGGCCTCTACTAATGATTAGGGAAGTTATTCGTACTCGACATATTGTCGATTATATGCATGCAATGCAACATCCATTAGATTTATCCTAGCATGTGAGAATTAGACTAAGTCGGTTGACACATAATTTAGCATACAATTGGGTCAAAGTAGGATTTAATGTTCGATTACATGTGAAAACATACAAATGATACAAGAAATAATAATAAATACAATAAAGAAAATTACAATAATAAAAATTACAATAATTACAATGGATTAAGCGATTTATGTCGAAAATACCTTTAAAACGGATAATTTGAGAAAATGAATAAAAGAAGAATAAAAAAGAATTAACGAACAAGTCAGCAGGCGATAATACGATTATTAGTTAATTATACGTAAACTAAATAACTAAGTCAAGGAAAAAACGGAGTTCAGGGACAGAATTCAACCCGGAAAAAGCGCAGCAGTGCTGCGTCTCTTGGAATAGGCGCAGCAGTTGTTGCGTCTGTTCCTGACCTGAATTCTGGCTGTGAAGCCGAAATTGCGTGTTGTTAATACTCGTTGGTAAATTTAATGATTGATTAAATTATTTACTCGGATGAAAGTGGTTAGTGGGTCAATTACATGTGAGTAAGGGTCATGAAACAATAAAACACGGATAAGACGGAATTAAGACGGATTATTACATGAACGAATGAGATTAATTTGTTACATGGGTGAATGAAATTGGCTAAACAAGATGAACTGATGACGAATTAATGACGAATATGACAATAGACAGATGAAAATATATCAAAGATCGAATTCCAGAAACTCAATATGAACAAATTGAATTCCTACAACCCGGATTGAATTTAATGACGAAAACTCGCAAATATGAGATTACTAGGGATTTAAGTCGGATTTATGATGAATAAAACGTGTTAAAGATGATAATTAATATACATGTGAAATTATTATGTTATTATGTCAAAGAATTAACAAGAAACAAACAAAAACAAATAAAACAAACAACGAATTACAGAGGACGAATGAAGAAGAAAGGAAGCAGGAACTGCGGCAGCCTCACGAAGAGGCGCAGCAGGTACTGCGCTCCTTCAAAGAGGCGCAGCAGTTGCTGCGTCCTTTCTTGACGGTTGGTCTTCTGAAAATCCGTAAAAAGGGTTTTAAACAAGGCTTTAGAAATCGGTTTTAATTGGTATTTTCGACGTAAACCTTACATTAGTGATACAAAAAGTAAAGAACAATAATAAAAGAGAGATTTACACCCTCAGACTTACATGTTTGACGAAACGAGAAGGACTAAGATATCGATTAGTGATGCTCGACGCGAATGTAACGAAAGTGCCCTCGTAAGAGGAAAACGATTAGATTAAGTTGATTGATGTGGATTGGTCAAATTGGTCGGTCATGCAAACGAGGCTGGTACACAGAAAGATCCGAGCTTACGTGGTCGAAAGTTCAAGCACGTAGACGCCAAAAAGTAAGAACAAAGGTCTAGAATGCAAAGGGAGAAGAGAAGGGCGGACACTCGCGTGAGAAATATGAGGAGCGAAGGTTCCTATTTATACTAATCACGTGAAGGAATTAGGGTTTCGGAAGTCTTTGGAAGTGAATCTCGGAAAGATATGAAAAAGATACGAACATTACGCAGAAAAGGACCTGGGAAGAGGCGCAACACCTGCTGCGTCTATTCCCAAGTGATTTCCTCCTACGGAAGAAAGATTTCCGTGTTTAAGTTATGGTAGGACGGAATAATTTGGTTTTCCTTAATATTTTATGTGAATATTACGGGAAATTGTTTACCAAAGGATAAAGATTGTGAAATATTTGTAAAATATGGAATAGAAATATCCGGAACATTCTGGAACATTCTGACTCGGGTTTTATCGGTTATCAGAAAATGAAAACGGCTTTAGGCCTGGACTCCAAATGTACTCTAATTACTGTCAAAACGACTGTATCGGCACGTAGATGACAACTAAGAGGTAGACATTAATATTTGAGCAATCACTTGACGATAAACTTACGAACTGTCACAAATCGTTCCGCGTAGCAAACATGTGGCCCAATCATCACCGGGTGGTTTGAGAGAGGTGCAGAAATGAGGTATCTACAGAGCCCCCACTTTGACTGAGGCTTGGACAAGGCAAAAGTCAAAGTATAGCCATCAGGTAAATCGAAGATTACAACCTGACGACTATGGCGACGCGAGGCGGCTCAAGGGGTCTGAGCCAAGGACCTGTCGTCGGGAACATTTTAGAGTCTGTCGACTATCGGGGAGGGTCGTTTAAAGTCCATTAGACTACGTAAGGAGGCTCGCCAGCCATAAGAAGAAACCATACCTGAAACTTCTTCTCGAGATGCTTCCGGAGGTGCATGGGAGCTATTGAGCTAAGGTCAAGCGTGGGAGCTAAATAAGGTGAGTAGCAGGACACAGGCGGGAACTGCCGAGAGAAGACTGCTTGGGTAGTCTTCGAGAAATAATTGCGAGTAGCAGGACACAGGCGGGAACTGCTGAGAGGAAACAATGTTGATCTCCATGTCTTGAGAGGGAAAGTGTATCCTCTTACTCTCGTTGGGGAACATGATCGGGAATTAATCTCCATGTCGTGAGAGGGAAAGTATATCCGCTTACTCTCGTTATAACGAAGGCGTGTCGAAACACCTGTGAAGGAACAAATGCTCGTTGCGACAAGCAAAGGTCTTGGAAGAGATAAATAATATGCAACAGCCTGCCACTGGCTTGGAAAATGCGGGCCGGAACGCAAGAAAATCGTCAAACGGACCAAAAGGATAAAATAGCATCGGGGAAGAGGCGCACCAAAGATGGGCCCACAAATAACGAACTCATAACGAATTTTTGAAAATTCGTATGGAGGGAACACAAGGAAGAGGCGCAGCAAGAGCTGCGTCTCTTGGAAGAGGCGCAGCGCCTGCTGCGTCTATTCCCCAAAGTGTATTTCCTGCGTAAAAACGCGATAATCAGAAGGGGTTGTGTTCATTATTTCGAAACATAATTCACACATTTCTCTCTCAAATATTCACCATTTCCGCCAAGGTTTGATCCAAAGCTTGCTTTAATTATGACTAATCGAGGTATGTGTCTCATTCTTGCATTAATCTTCGGTATTTGTCCAATTTTGGATCGAAAAAATTAGGGTCTATGACCCAATTGATCGAAAATTTGGGGCTTTTCCCCCAAATGCATTTGCCTTGTCAAATTGACATTATAAATGGATAATTGGTAATATAAGGAACATAACCATGTATTTGTCTCGAATTTTCGTTGAGTTTTGAGCCTTTGAGTGAAATTTGAGACGGTTTCACAGCTAAACCGTAAATTGCTTCGAAAATAGCCTTAGGATTGCCCATTTGCGATGAAACTTGATATTTTGGATCCTTGGATGATGGGTAAACTTCCTACCATCTCGGAATTTTGGTTTGTGACAGCTTTTTCAGGACACTTTTCTTAGGGCATAATCGCCGTTATAACGAAATGCTGCCGAAATTTCGACTTGAACCCAAAACTAGGCTTCAAATTAGGCTTGAATTGATCCAAATTACCACATGAGTGATCGGGTTTGTGAGAATACGGCCAAAGATGGCGAGAAAAGAGCGATTTCAGGGCTTCCGAAGGCTCGAAAATCCCTTAACTAAGGCTTGTCGTCACGTGACGCGGCCTAAATTTGCTTTAATGTTGCAGGTGACGAGGCTTCTACTTCTGGGAGGACTCCCATGGAGATAGACGTTGCTGCTGTCGAGGAGGCTTTAGAGCAGGCCTTCACCGCCGCGGTGATGGCTGCTGGGGACGAGATCCATGAGGAGGAGGCTGTCAAGGAGGAGGAGGCCCCGAGACGGGCCAACGTTGGACGAGGAGGTCGTCAGCTGAGAGGATCTCCTGCGTGGGCTGAGACCTGGGAGAGTAGGCACTTGTTGTGGGCTGCAGAGGGTCACCTGTCCTACAGGACGGTGAAGAGTTTGGTAAATAGGAATTCACTACTCATCACCCATCTTCTTTAATTCATTTGTTCATATCTCTCCCCATTTTTATTCAAAACTAAAGATAACTTTTGTTTCAAATCATAATAGGAGGCCGGGAACATCAGGTCGTTCTCGGGCTACACGACAGCGATGGAGTACTACGAGCGGCTGTCGGCGGAGGAGCGCGCCATGATCGAGCGCGGAGCGTTCGGTTCTTTGGTGTAGGCCTGGAGGGGTACCGCGAAGAGGAAGCTGCGGGCTAACCTTAGCCTGGTCCGCGCTTTCTTGGACCGATTCTGGGATACGACTTCCATGTTTCACATGCCTTTTGGTGAGGTGGGAGTCACTCTGGAGGACTACGGCATGATTTCAGTCCGTGTGTGGGATCGAGAGGCGTGGAGTGGCCGGAGACGCCATGAGGGTGGACTCGGCCGAGGCTAGGGGTTGATCGGTGGAACTTATCGCCGAGGGCATCACAAAGATCTGCCGTGTTTGGTGCCCGCTCCTACGTTCGAGACTACTTTGCGGGAAAGATCCGGCGGTGACACCGAGGGAGGGAGATGGCTTCTCCTCCCTGTCTGGTGAGCGAGAGGGCTCGTTTGTGGCTCTGGTGGTTTCTAGCTTCGATTTACCTCGGAGACAAGGGCGAGAGGTCACGACGAAGCTTCTTCCCTTCCTTTCGACTGAGCTCCCTAGGGTGTTGGGGCCGGTCATCACTTGGTTTTGCGGTCCTCATCCGCTTTATGAGGGCCATGGTTCGTCCGGAGTTGATGGAGAAGGGGACTTCTCCCGGCGCCGGACTGGACTCTTGTTGGAGGTATGAACCTTCATTTAGATCAAAATAAATTCTTTTCCTTACCAAATTACGAAAGATCGTCATTGACCATCTTGCCTCGCAGGCGTGGGTGTACTCCTACTTCCCGGGACTCGCGCCCAAGAGGACGGAGCCGCTGGAGAAGGCCTATCCCGTGGTGAGGGATTGGGTGATGTGTAGGACGAAGAGCAAACGTTCTTCTCACGGTGTCTACCGGCGGGACGTGAACGCTCTTCAGCTAGACAGCGTAAGCATCTCACTTATATTCATTTGCTTCTATATTGCTTTTAAATTGATCATAAGAATGATTCCTTTGTTTATCTTGTCCCAGTGGATGCCTAGGCCTTGGGCGGAGTACGCTGGAGCGCCTCCTTTTGTGGCTGAGGTCCTTCGACCTAGGAGCTCGAGCCGGCTGCTGTTCTAGGACGTCGATGGGTCCTGTATGGTACTTGGGCGAGCGCTTGGCTCGTCAGTACTCTCGGGACGTGTTGACGGTTCCCATCGATCCTCCTAGGACGATGTTCAGGGAGCCTTCTGAGGTAGAGAGGGAGGCGGACTTGGCTGGCGCTAGTGATGACGCCCTCCTTCTTCCTGGCGAGGACTACTCGGCGTTCCTCTACGGGAGGTTGGCGTACTGGCCGGTAGTGGTGAGCATTTTTTGCCCTTTCTCTTTACTTGATTTTTCGAGAACTATGATGAAAGATCATCGGTTAATGAGAAACATTTGGCTTTGCAGGAGGTTGAGGCGGTGGGCATCGAGCCCCCAGAGTACCCCGAGACCCTCGAGTACACTGACGCGACCGGGAGGACGACGATCTCCGAGCTGCGTGACTTTGACGTGGGCCGTGACGGATCTTTGGCCTGGGACGATCGGCGAGATCGATTCGGAGGGTGAGCCTCTAATTTTGTGTGATTTTTGTGTAAGAACACATTTGATTGAGTTTGTTCAATTATTGAGAACTTCTTTTTTAAAATGCAGGTCGCGCCGTCTCGGTTCGTGGCGTTATAGAGGGTAGTCAACCGGTTGCGAGCTACTGTCGTCGAGGCACTTATCGGCGGTCGAGGCCGTCAGGTATGAACCTTGTGACTGTTCTATTTTTGAATTTTGATTTTCCGATTTTTCTTGAAACGATTGTCATGAGCCAATTTTGTTGTTTACAGGGTGACCGCGAGCTGGAGCGAGAGTTGACCCAGTCTCGGGAGGAGACAGCTCGCTTGTTGAGGGAGCTCGAGGTTCGAGACGCCGAGATTGCTGCTCTTGCGGCAAGGGTTGCAGAGCTGGAGGGCGACCAGCGATAGTTTTGTGCGATTTTGTTTGTTTGTTGGCCGTATTTTGCACATTTGTACATTTGGACCTTTATTTTGAACATGTTGGACTTTGTTCGGGGCTCGAGCCCCCAGTTTGTTGTACATTTCCCTTTTTGGTTGTATATACGATGGCCTGAGTGGGTTGCGTTGCTTGTGCCTGCAGGTTAGCTTTGAACAGGTTTGGTAGATGACGGTTTATGCCGTCATGCCGCCGAAATTTACATAGAAATCACGTAAAACATACATTTGTATATACATATGGCTTTAATTAGCGCAAAACGAAAGACTCAAAAAAATGCAAAAATTTGCAAAAATTTGCCGGAAATGACCGGAC
The DNA here is from genome assembly GCF_048544455.1 of Silene latifolia. Classification (NCBI taxonomy): domain Eukaryota; kingdom Viridiplantae; phylum Streptophyta; class Magnoliopsida; order Caryophyllales; family Caryophyllaceae; genus Silene; species Silene latifolia. The sequence continues at coordinate 19,919,007 of NC_133529.1, forward strand.
GGTAGGGAGGGTTACCCCCTAAAAAAAGAAAAAACAGAAATCTATAAGTTAGAAGAAATGAAATAAATGAAATAAATGTAAATCGAAATGAGAATTATTTCCTAAAATGAATTAAGAAAATGAAAATTATTTCCTAAAATGAAAATGAAAGTTATTTCCTAAAATGAAAATGTGCAAGTGTGGTAAAATGACAAAAAATGTCGGTGTTGCCTCGAAATGCGTGCCCGCGAGATTAGGAAACTTGAAACATGGTAATTTTCGCGTATTGACCAAAACAATAACCCGTAGGAATAGGAAATTATTCGTCATGGAATTAGGAAAGATCCAACGCGGAAAATCACAGAAGTTAAGCTGAGGAAGAGGCGCAGCATGTGCTGCGCCTGTTCCCAGGTGGTTCTGTTCTGGCAGATTTTTGGAAACAGAAATTAGTATAAATAAAAACGTCGATGGAGCTTTTATTCATACAATTCTTCCGTCTCTTCTTCGTCTTATTACATAAAATTCTCAAAATAAACTCTTCATCATGAATACTTTGGAGACTCGCTTGAAGGAATGGACCAACGAATTTTCGAACATGGAGAAATATGATATGGGTGCCTATAATCTTGGGTCGTTGTTGAGTTTAAATCTCATCAAGGTTGTCAAACCGTTCTTGGATGCTTGTCTTGACTATTGGGACCCGAATTACCATGTTTTTGCGTTTCCTGGAGGCGATATTTGCCCATTTCCTGAAGAAATTGCCGCTATTGGTGGGTGGGATCCTGAACACTTGTCTGCCATTCCTTCTACTTCGCAAGGGTACAAGAGCAAATTTAGAGACTTGCTTGGGTTGACTATACTTGAGGTGGACCGTCTAGTGACTTCGAAGGGAGTGAGAATGTTGGACTTCATAGATCGATTCATCAACAGGGCCGACCCCACCGTTTCTTATGTTGCTAGGCGGAGGGCATTTGGTTTTTGCTTGTTGCATGTGTATGTCTTCCAAGGGCATGTTGATGAAGACTTGAGAGGTGATCCCCGTCTTCTGGGCCTTGTTGAGCAAATGGAGCTACGCAGGAGCCCAGCTTGTTTATGCTTAGGAGAGATCCTGTTGGGCTTGGATAATAGGAAAGTCAACCGTGACCTACCGTATTTGGGAAGTCCCGTCATTCTGCAGGTAAAAGACATTTCTTTCTTCTTCTTTTTTTTTTTTTTTTTTTTTTTTTTTTTTTTTTTTTTTTTTTTTTTTTTTTTGATGTCTAATACCCGCTTTTGGTAGGTTTGGCTTATGGAACGGCTCCGATTGATCGAGCCTCCAGTTCATGTTCCTTCTATCATGCTCGTTCCATTGCAATGAGGATTAGGCTTTACATGGTGGATTTCACCCGAGTCTGCAATTATTGGGAGAACAAACTGAAGAGCGATGATGGTCCCTTGATTAGGTGGATTGTGCCGTGGTGGCATCTCAAATCTGTCACTGGAGTGTCTTCTTTGGATCCTACTCGGTCCGTGCGCATTCCTGGCTTGGAGTTTATGGTGTGCATCTTCCCGGAGAGGCTGATGAGACAGGTGGGACTGAAACAGACAATCCCTAAACTTGATACTGTCCCGCAGACTGTTGTGGCGCTTACTACGGAAAGCCGAAGAGAGTGGGCCATTAAATGGGCTCAAAGAAATGTATGGTTCTTGAACTCTTCTGCAAATGCCTTGTGGGTGTCGGATTCTTATCTGCGATGGAGGAAAGCTACTACTCCGGAAGAGTGCGAGAGATTGAGGAAGCGCGAGCCCGTTGACTACAAGGTGCGCGAGGTAGAGAAAGAAAAAGAGAAGCATTTGACTGAGGGAGAGGAAGAAGCCGGGTTTCGAGTCGTTCATCCTTCGAAGAAACCGAAGACCTCTCCTATCGTAGAGATGGTGATTGGCAAGAATGGAAAGTCTAGGCCTCGAGAAATACCTTTGGTGATTAGGTCCGAAGTGGCGTAAGAGCGTCCGGCTCGAGGTCGTGACAAGAAATATGACAAGAATGACAAGGGCAAAGGGAAGATGGAGGAATAGCCCGAGTCTTTATTTATTATTTGTTATTATTATTATTTTATTGTTGTAATAAAAAAGGTGGGGTTTTTAGAATCCTAGCCTATTCTATTTTTATTATGTAGCATACTATTATTATTAGAAAATGAAATAAAAAAGGTTAAATGGTTATGAAACCGTTGTGATTTTCTATTTATTATCCTTGTCGAATTCCAAATGCAATGCAAATGTCCTTCTATTTACATTTTAAATATAATGGGTTGTATCCTGTGAAGGATTGCTTACGTATTCACTTAAAAAAATGAAATCAAACCCTTGTGCGTAGTTCGAGTAAATGTAAAAGAATAATTGTTCTAAGCAAGAGGTTGTAATGAACTTAGAAAATAAGCATGAGCTTTTTGCTTACTCTAAAGGTGCAAATTTAGTTTATTTGATGACATGAGGATGACAAATTTGTCAAAATGCAAGAGCACAATGACATTAGCTTATTTCAGCTTGGCCAGGGGCCGTTTATTTAGTGCCACAAGAGCGACACGTGGGGTTACGCGAGGCGCGTTTTTGTTCCTATTCTAGGCATAGTACCGCTTTAGTTGGTCAAGGTTTGTTGGGTTTGAAAACTCATTCCCGTCTAGGTCTGTGATTCTAACCGCACCCCCCTGGAAGTATGGATTGGACTAGAAATGGTCCGGCCCAATTAGGTTTGAATTTTCCCCGTGGGTCGACAGGTAGAAGAGCTCTAACCGACTTAAGTACTAAGTCTCCTTCCTTGATGTTCCTTGGCCTAACCCTTTTGTTGAAAGCTCGTTTGATATGTGCTTGATATGTTTGGACATTATGCAAGGCGCGTAGCCTACGTTCATCCAGGAGGATGAGTTCCTCATATCTATCCCTCTTCCAATCGGCTTCTGGGATTTGACTTTCGAGTAGGATACGCAAGGATGGTATCTCTAGCTCGGCTGGTTGTACGGCTTCCATGCCGTAAGTCAAATAGAAAGGAGTAGCCCCAGTGGGCGTCCTAACAGATGTACGATACCCCCATAAAGCAAAGGGTATCTTACTTGGCCAATCTCGATAGTTGTCAATCATTTTCTTGAGAATCGTGACAACATTCTTGTTTGCCGCCTCTACCGCGCCGTTAGTCTGTGGTCTATAGGGCGAAGAGTGGTGATGCCTAATTTTATATTTGGCTAGCAATTGCTCAGTCTCAGCATGGAAATGTGATCCATTATCACTAATGATCTCATGTGGGCAACCGTATCGACAGATGATGTTGTTTTGTATGAACTTTAGTACATTTTTAGCCGTGAGACTGGTGTAGGAAGCTGCTTCTACCCATTTGGTGAAATAGTCGATTGCCACTAGGATGAAGCAGTGACCTCCTGTTCCGGTTGGGGTTATCTTCCCGATTACGTCAATTCCCCAAGCAGAAAATGGCCAAGGAGATGTCATCGTATAGAGTAATGAAGGAGGGACATGTTGTACATTCCCGAAGATTTGGCAATTGTGGCAATGTCTTACGTATTTGATGCAATCGGATTCCATTGTGGTCCAATAATACCCCAAACGTGTGATTTTCTTTGCCATCATGGGCCCACTCATGTGAGGACCGCATTCTCCATCATGGACCTCTTCCATCACTTTCCGCGCCTGTGAATGATCAAGGCAACGTAGGATTACACCAAGAGGTGTTCTTTTGTATAATTCTCCTTGCATGAGAACGTATTGGGAAGCTAGTAGGCGTATAGCACGTTGTCCCCTCTTATCCATATCGGGTGGATAGGTACCATTGAGCTTAAAATTCAGGATTGCTTGGAACCAGGGTTCCTGTGTGATTTCCTCTTCGTCGGTGATTTGGTGCACATAAGCCGGCTCTGACCGTCGTTCGATGCACAAAGGCATTTCCACCATGTGATCTGGCATATTAATCAATGACGCAAGTTTCGCGAGAGCGTCTGCGAATTGATTTTCTTCCCGAGGTAGGTGTAGATACGTCACGTGATCAAAGAATTGGGCAACTTGATCTATTCTGGCTTGATAAGGTGCTAGGCTTTCGCTTCGAATTTTCCAAGATCTCGTAACTTGGTTGATGATCAGGGATGAATCTCCATGTACTCGGAGATTTTTAATGCCTAAGCTCACTGCCGCTTGTAGTCCAATGAGACAAGCTTCGTATCTGCAGCGTTATTTGTCACCTCGAAGTCGAGTTTGACAGCAATTGGTGTATGCTCGCCTTCAGGAGAAATGAGCAACACTCATATTCCAAATCCTCTTAAGTTTGATGCTCCATCAAAATAAAGGTCCCAGGAGTCTACGTCAGTTTGGAGTATATCCTCGTCTGGAAATGACCAAGTGTCTATCGTTTGTGCGTCATTGATGGGATTTTCTGCGAAGAATTCGGCAACGGCGCGCCCTTTTGTTACTTTCAGAGGCACGTATTTGAGGTCAAATTCTGAGAGCATCAAAGTCCATCTTGCTAGGCATCCATTGAGGACGGGCTTCTCGAAGAGGTATTTGACTGGATCCATTTTGGAGTATATTTTGACGGAGTAGTTAAGCATGTAATGGCGTAGCTTCTTCGTTGCCCACACAAGAGCGAGGCATGTCTTTTCGAGCTGTGAGTATTTGCACTCATACTCCAAGAACTTCTTACTAAGGTAGTAGATAGCTCTTTCTTCACTTCCTACGGTTTGAGCTAGCATGGCACCCATGGCTGTTTCGGTTACTGTGAGATATAAACCAAGAGGTTGATCTCGTTGTGGTGGCATGAGCACTGGTGTTTTAGCCAATATCTCTTTGATTCGATCAAATGCCTTCTGACAATCATCGTCCCACATGGTGTGATTCGTTTTCTTGAGTTTCTTTAAGATAGGCTCGCAAATCATGGTGAGTTTCGATATGAATCGACTTATATATTGCACTTTTCCCAGGAATCCTCTGACTTCTTTTTCTGTTTGAGGTTGTGGCATTTCGATCAGAGCCTTGATCTTGGAAGGGTCTATTTCTATACCTCGTTAGCTAACGACGTATCCCAAGAGTTTGCCAGATGTTACTCCGAATGTGCATTTCTGAGGATTGAGCCTCATGTTGTACTTTCGTAGCCTTATGAAAAATTTGCGAAGGTTCGCAATATGCCCTTCTCTATCTTTGGATTTGACAATCATGTCGTCTACGTATACCTCAACTTTTTTGTGCATCATGTCATGTAAGAGTGTAGTTGCGGTGCGTTGATATGTAGCTCCGGCGTTGATCAATCCGAATGGCATGACCGTATAGCAATAGGTTCCCCATTGAGTGACAAAGGCGGTCTTATGCATGTCTTCTATGGCCATCTTAATTTGATTATAACATGCATACCCATCCATAAAGGATAGTAATGCGTGGTCTGCAGTATTGTCCACCAATATGTCAATGTGCGGTAGAGGGAAGTCATCTTTAGGACTTGCTTTGTTTAAGTCCCTGAAATCAACACAAACACGGATTCTCCCATCCTTTTTGGGTACGGGTACTATGTTGGCTACCCAGTCAGAATACTCGGAAACTTTGATGAACCCGGCTTTGAATTGCTTGTCAACTTCTTCCTTAATCTTGAGAACCCATTCTGTTCTCATTCGTCGAAGCTTCTGTTTTACAGGTTTGAAACCTGGCTTAATCGGGATTCTATGTTCGGCGATATCCCTGTCGATCCCTGGCATGTCTTTGTAGGACCAAGCGAAAACATCTTTGAATTCGTTTAGGAGGTCTATGAAATCGGCCCTTTCGGTAGAGCTCAAGGTAGTCCCTATCCTAAGTTCTTGAGGTTCTAGTTCGGTTCCTACATTGATGGGTTCGGTGTCCTCTATTACTGGTCCCTTCTTCCCGTTCCTGTAGTATTTCTTTGGCTACGTAGGGAGGTATTTAGATCGAGTCCGGGTCTTGGTCATCCTCAGTATCATCGTAAACAGAATTGCACTCAAGATAACACAAAGAGTAAGCAGAACCTGATTTATTCATATTAAAGTTTGAGTAAAGTTGAAACAAAGAAGCCAACTGATCCATGGTTAGTGGCGGCAAAGGGACAGTGGCTGGGACATTTCCCAAACTACTGTGACTACTCGAGGCTAAGCTAGGAGAAACAAAGGGAGTGGGGATGACGACAGGAGGAGACTCTCTAATGACTTCTCTAGACTCCAACTCTGACTCCGACTCGAACTCATCGTCTTCCGGTTCTCCTTTGAACATCTCTCCTTCTCCAGTGGTGAGCTTGAAGAGTCTTCCTTGATTGTTGGTCCATTTGATTGATTTTCTCCATCCTTTCTGCTGACTTGCGTTGGTTTCTGTGATTAATGCGGTGGGGTTGAAACGATCGTCTTGAAGTATCATGGTAATGATCTCATCCTGCGCGGCCCTAACAAATTGATCTTCTCCAAACAATAGGCTAACAGCTTGTTCGTCTAAGCAAGGTGCTTGACGGGTTTTGACGGTACGAACCGTTTCTGGAGGAATGAAGTAGCAATCGTGAAAGATCTCGATTCTGGCTAGCTTCCTCTCGAGATAATGCCAAGGCTCAGGAAATCCGTGAAAGAGTTCTAGACTTCCTTCCTTAACAAAGTACCCATTTAGGGTAGAGAGATAGGGTCGCATTTGGACTCCTACATACTTACGGTTTTGGATTTGAGCGAGCATTTCGAGAACCTCTTCTTTGGTGGGTTTGTACCCTAGTCCAAGTGGTATCCTTTTTTAGTTGCCTTCCTTGTATGGTGCGAAGGTGTTTCTTCGGGTAGGGTTCAAAGGCATTCCAGGGAAGTATCCCTGGGTTTTGAGCATGTGGTTGACCACCAAGTTGGAGTACGGATCATAGTATAAGGGTGCCAATTCTCTTTCTATGACACTTATGCTTTTGAAGCCCCCAAGTTCATATACGGGATCTGCAAGGACTTGATTGTTCGACTGCTTTTCGATTATTGCCTTGATGGGTGACGAAGTGATCGTCACCACTTTGCCATTTAGTGGGATCTTGATCTTTTGATGAAGGGTGGATGTTACCGCTTTGGAAGCGTGAATCCAAGGTCTTCCTAGAAGTATGTTGAAGGAAGCTTCGATGTCCACTATTTGGAAATTAACCTTTCGCTCAATTGGCCATATGGCTATGGTTAGGTTAACAAGTCCTACCACCTTTCGTCGTGTACCATCATATGCACGCACACCTTAATTGGTAGGGGTCCAATCCGACTCTTTCATGCCTAATTTGTATGCCGTTTTGAGGGATATGACGTTGACCGCGTAGCCATCATCTACCAAGGTCATTGGCACGTTCTTCTTTAGACAAATTACAGTGATGTAAAGAGCTAAATTGTGACTAGCGCCAAAAGGTGGCAAATCTTCGTCTGAGAAAGTAATAGGATTACTTAGCTTTGGTGATTCTTGGAAGACCAAGTTGACTACATTTTCGGGTGTCGAGTTATGTGCTACATTTAGTTTGGCCAAAGCTTGCAGTAAAGCTTGGCGATGTGGGAATAAGCTCGCTATTAATTGCCAGACTGAAAGATCAGCCTTTGTCTTCTGTAATTGCTTGAGCAAATGGTCAGTGGAGTCCTCTTCGTTATCATTTGGTGTGACAACGTTGGTTGATCCATTTTGAATAGTGCTTTGATATGGACGACCCGAGCGAGTTAGGTGGTCCACATCTTGGTCTTCACCGTTTTGGACTATTTCCTTGACTAGGGAGTTCTCAATGAGGTACTCGTCTTCATCGTCGTCGGCCCAAACCCCATTGATTGTAGCTAGTTTCCTCATTCTCATGATTTCATCCTCCAGTCGTATGATTTGGTCGACTAGTTTATCTACCACGGCGACTATTTCTTGCATAGTAGCGTTTTGAGAGAAGATCAGTGGCATATGCTCTTTGGGTGTTGCGTTGGGATTGCGTAAAGTTGTCACCATATTTCCTAATTCCCAAACTTGTCTATCCACACTTCTTGCCCATGTGATGAAATTGAAAATGGTAGGAGAGATAGTAGAGTAGAACCCTTCATTCTCGATTGCATGGATTTCATCTTCGATTGGAGAAATGAGGTGTGAGCAATCTAAGGTAGATTCGTCACTTGTAATCACTAGAACTCCAAGAGGATTCTGAGTGTTGTTGGGTTTACCTCCCGGCGGTATTGGCAATCGATCATCTTCACTCATGTCTTGAAACACATTTTTCAACTTGTAGCATTTTTCTGTGTCGTGCCCCTTGCCCCTATGGTATTCACAGTACGAGTTCTCGTCCCAGAATTTGGATTTCCTTTCGGGTTCGGGAGTAGGCCCAATGGGTTGGAGTTCGCCTTGTTTCATTAACCTTTTTAGAGCGTTGGAGTAAGTGTCCCCAAGATTTGTGAATTTCCTTGGTGGAGTAGTTTTCTTGGATGGCTCGAGAAGGTTAACTTCATCTGTCTTGCTAGTGGAGCCGTATGAACGACTTGTTGAGCCTTGATATCCTCGACCTACTGTTTTGGACAAGAGTCCTTTACGGATGTCATCTTCAATCCTTGTCCCTAGTACGGTTAAGTCCTTGAAATTTTTGATATTTTGGTATCTCAAATGATTGGCATAGATGGGCTTGAGATTGTCCACAAACTTCTCCACAAGGGTAGCCTCATCCGGGCGTTCAACTAGTTGGGTACTAGTCTTCCTCCACCTACTCAGGAAGTCGGTGAATCCTTCTTTGTCATTTTGGGTATGAACCTCTAGAGTGCGCATGTTAACTTGGATCTCGGCATTATCCGAATATTGTTTAGAAAACTCGATTGCGGCATCTTCCCAAATAGCGACCTTCTTGTGTTCTAAGGAGTAGAACCATTGTTTCGGGATGGTGTCAAGAGATGAAGGAAAGATCCTTAAGAACATCTCGGGTTTGATGCCTTTGATAGACATGTAATCCTTGAAGGCACGGTTGTGGTTCAAAGGGTTCTCGTGCCCCTTGAATTTAGGGATATCCGTCATATTGAAGTTGGTTGGCAATTTGGAATTGACGGCTTCATACTTACGATTGTTCTCCCTATAAATGTCATCCCCTTTAAGGTACATCAATTTCTCCTCTAAGTATTGGAGTCTTTTCTCAGCTACAGTTAGTCCTATGGGAGGATTTTCATCCCTGGATTCATCCGCGAGTCACCTATTACTTCACTTTCATGGGGAGGCAACCTTCCCTCTACGGCATAGATCCGTCCCTCGATGGTCTCAAGGCGATCATGGACTTGGTCTTGGGTATCTTGGATACGGGCTAGCGCGGCTAGGATTCGATCATTACCATCTTGAAGTTGGTGGAGGTTTGTTTCGCTGGATCCAGGCATCTTGAAAACTGGATAAGAGATCGATGACGAATCAAAACACGATCGACCATTCTAACACACTTGCTAAAAGAAGAAATGTTTGGACTCATGAAGTGGGTGTGTGCCACTTGTGTTGAGTGAGCTTTGAAGAAAAGACAAGGTTTTGGAAATGTGTATCCTAGTCAATTATAGTGTAGTTGTAGGAGTGGACTCGAAGTGAGGTTTTGAAATGGGCTTGCGGCCCGAATTTTGACTCGACAAATGGACAGAGTTTTGACTGGGTTTTGCGCTAATCAATGGCCTTTTTTTTTCGAAATTTTGATTTTAAAAAAAGGATTTTGATTTTTACAAAAATCGTCATGGTTTTGTTTAGAAATGAAGATCACATATATGATACAAACATTCATACAAACATTATAACGGGATGTTGAGTGCATTTAAAAGGGTTTTGGTTTAAAGGGTGAGTTGCCATACCGATCCATCAAACCCAAAGTCTGTGGAGAGGCTCGTACCAAACAAGAGTAAGGCCGATTCCTAGTCCATTTCCTCAAGTAGTGAAGGCCCTTGATACAAACAAGAGTAAGCATCATGGTATGGATGACGTCAATCGCTATCCATCCTTAGGCCCAAATAAGAATTAGGACCGTTTAGACGGGACGATTGGTCGAATGGGTTGGGTTGGGCCTAGGAAGGCCGAATAAAACGGTCTAGGAAGACCGTGTTATGAAAACCGACAATTGTCTTGTACAAATTATTCCCTAACCTTGTTCAAGTTTCACCCTTGCTACACGTAAGTGTATTATCCCAGTGAGTCGCCAAACGTGGACAGCGGGGGGGCCCACGGGGGCGCTTGGGAGGAAGAGAACAAGCGTTTGCATTTTTGTTGGAGTCGCCACCAATTTTTATGGGAAATTGGAACCGTTCGAATACCTCGTGTCATGTCAAGACACAAAGTAAAGACATGAACACTAAGCAATCGTTACCCTTATCATTCTATGTCTAGAATGACTCTCGTGGATGCCAATGAACACGGATGTTCACAGAGATCTAGAGTAAGGGGTGAGGGTACGTATTAGGAAGCTCTTTTGATCGAACACCTAATCCCGCCCGCCTCGATAGCGGCCTCTACTAATGATTAGGGAAGTTATTCGTACTCGATATATTGTCGATTATATGCATGCAATGCAACATCTATTAGATTTATCCAAGCATGTGAGAATTAGACTAAGTCGGTTGACACATAATTTAGCATACAATTGGGTCAAAGTAGGATTTAATGTTCGATTACATGTGAAAACATACAAATGATACAAGAAATAATGATAAATACAATAAAGAAAATTACAATAATAAAAATTACAATAATTATAATGGATTAGGCGATTTATGTCGAAAATACCTTAAAACGGATAATTTGAGAAAACGAATAAAAGAAGAATAAAAAAGAATTAACGAACAAGTCAGCATGCGATAATACGATTATTAGTTAATTATACGTAAACTAAATAACTAAGTCAAGGCAAAAACGGAGTTCAGGGACAGAATTCAACCGAATAGCAGCAGCAGAGTGCTGCTCTCTTGGAATAGGCGCGGATTTCTTTGCGTCTTTCTGACTTTGAATTCTGGCTGTGAAGCCGGAATTGCGTGTTGTTAATACTCGTTGGTAAATTTAATGATTGATTAAATTATTTACTTGGATGAAAGTGGTTAGTGGGTCAATTACATGTGATTAAGGGTCATAAAACAATAAAAACACGGATAAGACGGAATTAAGACGGATTATTACATGAACGAATGAGATTAATTAGTTACATGGGTGAATGAAATAGGCTAAACAAGATGAACTGATGACGAATTAATGACGAATATGACAATAGACAGATGAAAATATATCAAAGATCGAATTCCAGAAACTCAATATGAACAAATTGAATTCCTACAACCCGGATTGAATTTAATGACGAAAACCCGCAAATATGAGATTACTAGGGATTTAAGTCGGATTTATGATGAATAAAACGTGTTAAAGATGATAATTAATATACATGTGAAATTATTATGTTATTATGTCAAAGAATTAACAAGAAACAAACGAAAACAAATAAAACAAACAACGAATTACAGAGGACGAAGGAAGAAGAAAGGAAGCAGGAACTGCGGCAGCCTCACGAAGAGGCGCAGCAGGTACTGCGCTCCTTCGAAGAGGCGCAGCAGTTGCTGCGTCCTTTCTCGACGGTTGGTCTTCTGAAAATCCGTAAAAAGGGTTTTAAACAAGGCTTTAGAAATCGGTTTTAATTGGTATTTTCGACGTAAACCTTACATTAGTGATACAAAAAGTAAAGAACAATAA